>NC_133658.1:259814204-259937099 GCF_037893015.1 Macrotis lagotis | reverse complement strand
TTCCAGTTTTCCTTCTAATTTTGACTTATATTACTTTTGTTTGGGTAAAAGCTTTTCAATTTCATTTAATCAAAATTATCTAATTTACTTCTTATAATCTACTCACTCTCTTATTTGGTCATAAACTATTTCTTTATTCACAGATCTTACAGGTACATGTTTCCTTGTACATGTACAAGCTCACTAATTTGCTTATCTCATTCTTTTTATGTATATCTTATATTCATTTTGACCCTTTATTGGTATATGGTAAGAGATCCTACTCAATGCTTCATTTCTGCTCAGCTGTTTTCCAGTTTTTCTCAACAATTTTTGTTAGTGAATTCTTTTTTTCCCAAAGCTTAGATCTTTAGTTTATCAAAAACCAAATTTCTATGATCATTTACTACTATATATTGTGGACCTAATTTATTCCACTGATCTACCATTCAATTTCCTTGCCAGTACTAGATTGTTTTGATGGTTACCACTATGTAATATAGTTTGAAATCTGAAACTGCTGGACTGTTTTTTTCATCAACTCCTGTTCACTAAATCCTGTAATATTGAGTCCAGGCTTTTTTTCTCTTCAACGTTTTCAGGAAGACCAAAAATTCTTAAGTTATCTCTTCTCGATCTATTTTAGAGGACAGTGGTTTTGCTGATGAGGTATTTTGAATTTTCTTTTATTTTTTCAAATTTTTGGTTTTGTTTAACAGATTCTTGTTGTCTCCTGAAGCCACTGGCTTCTACAGACTCCATTCTTTTTTTTTTAGAAAGAATTTTCTTCATTTACCTTTTGCAACTCTTTTTCCAATTGGTCAATTCTATTTTTGTAAGAGTTTTCCATTTGTCCAATTATGGTTTTGAGAGAATTATTTTCTTTTTGCATTTGTCCATTGTATTTTCCAAGGATTTGTTTTCTTGTTGCAAGATGTTAATCTTTTTTTTTAAGTTTTTGCAAGGCAAATGGGGTTATGTGGTTTGCCCAAGGCCACAAGGCTAGGTAATTATTAAATGTCTGAGGTCGGATTTGAACTCAGGTACTTCTGATTCCAGGTGCTTTATCCACTGTGCCACCTAGCTACCCCAAGGTGTTAATCTTCTCCTGGGTTTCTTTCCCAAAAATTTCCAATTGATTTTTAATCTCCTTCCTGATTTCTTCAAGGATGTCTTTCTGTGCTGCAGATCAAATCATAATCTCCACAGAGGTTCTATGTCTCTCTGAATTTGGGTCTTTTCCTTCTAGGGAGTTATCTTTGGAACCCCCTTTCTGCTGTTCTTTCTTCATTTTCTTAAGACCTTGTATTGGGGGTGGGACTGGTTCGCAAAGATTTGGTATTGGGATCCCTAGAGGCTTTACTCACTGGGTTTAGTAACTCCAAGTGGGCCTGCCAGTAGGGGGTGCTAGAGGCTTTGCTCACTGAGTGTAATATCTACAGCTGACCAGTAGGGGGTGCAAGAGGCTGGAACTCACCCTTCAGCCCTTCCAGTAAACCCCAGACAGTCTGTCCCACTGCCAAGCCTCCACTCTCTGGTTGTTTCTCAGAGTGAAGTTTCTCTCACAGAGAAAGCTGTGATCTTAGACTAGTCCGTCTCTCACCCTGTCCTCACTGGCTGTCTGCACTATGCACCCAGCACACCCACAATCCCCTAAGACAGACCTTGAGGTAGGTGTTCTTCTCCTAGCTTCTCTTTCTGGTTTTTGTAGATTGGATTTTTATTAAGAGGTTTGTTTCATGTTATATATGAGGGAAGATCAGGAGATCTTAGCATAGGGCCTGGCTTCTCTCTGACATCTTGGCTGGAAGTCTGGTTCTTTGTTTTAAATAGACACCATTTATCATTTTTAGTTATGTACCACTCTTCAAGACCCTATTTGGGGTTTTCTTGGCAAAGATACTAGAATTATTTGTCATTTCCTTCTCTAGTTCATTTTACAGATGAGTAACTGAGGCAAACAGAGTTAAAGGAGTTGCTTCAGGTATTTGGGATCAGATTTGATCTTAGGAAGATCAATGACTCCAGATCTGGCATTCTATCCATTGCTAGTAGATACTATAAATCCAAAAATACTGGAGTTTTTTTGCTAGTTTCTTTTCTGCCTATGCTCTTCTATAACAAAGCAAACAGCTAGTTAAAACAAACTCTTAAAATGCCTGTGATTGATGGTATCTATAGTAATTTAGTCATAGTCCACCATTTCCCTGATGAAAGTGAGGGCCACTCAAGGTTTTTGCCAAGAGAGGAATGAAATGTTGTAGGAATTATAGAGGATAGATTGGAGAGGGAATATTTTGTAAGTAAGAAGACCAGTTAAGAGCTTATGACAATTGTCTAGGAGTGTGGGTTTGAAAAGTATATAGAGCTTTCAGCATGAGTACAAACTTACCCCACTCTCAGTAGAAAGTCAGAGATATGACTGAAATTAAATGTGTGAAAATCTTTCATCAGTGAATGAAAGGGCATGGGACTCTTCAGAATTTTTTGAAAACAAATTAGTAAAACATGACTAATATGTGATTGGATATTGAAATTGGTCTTGGTTAAGAAGGTGCCTTTACAGAGGGTAATCTTGTTTTAATTAGAGTTGAAAAAATGCAGTAGGCTCAGAATATACATTGAAAATGTTCTACAAAATTTACCATCAATTTGACTTAGGTTAATCAATTAATTTTTTTAGACATACTTTCTTTATCTTTAAAATGAGAGGTTTGGACTAGGTTACTTTTTTAAAGGTTTTTTGCAAGGCAAATGGGGTTGCATGGCTTGCCCAAGGCCACACAGCTAGGTAATTATTAAGTGTCTGAGACCAGATTTGAACCCAGGTACTCCTGACTCCAGATATAGAGATAGAAATGGAAACTCAATTGGAGATAACAATATTGCTCTTGAGACTTCACAAGAATTTTTTTGGAAAATTTCTTTCTAAACATCAATATCACTTTCTAAATGGGAGCTGTTTATATTACTGTGATCTGTAATCTTATCACCTGGGTTCCTTTTCTATCAATATAGATTGAAGTCTTCTGTTGTTCTTTAGATAACAATAAACTTGGGAGGTCCATCTCCTGACATTTACTCTTTCTATTTTACTGATCCACATCCTTTTTTGGTCAATTTCATCCTCAACGGCATATTAAGTACCATTCTTTTCCCATGTTTTCATTTGTTTTCAGTTGTAGCCCATTTACTATTCTCTTCCCTATACATTTGGCTTCAAGTCACCTGAAATTTTATTCTATCAATAAACACAACTTGTCCAGGTTTGAATTGAAGATGAGTGTGCTGTATTATATATGGGAAACTTTTCTGTGCTTTTCTTATTTCTAAGTTGCTCAAGATGGTCAAAACCCACTTAAAATTATTGACATCTTTTGATATGATTTGATATTGATATCTTCATATATTATTTTCCCCAATAATAAAAAAGCAAAGAATAAAAAAGGAAAGATTTTAAACATTCATCAAAACCAAACAAAATGTCAATTAAATATAGCAGTATAGAAAGTATTCCACATCTCTAGTCTTTCATTCCCATAAAGAAGAAAGGGAAGTGCATTTTTTTTCTTGCCATTCTAATTACAATTTTTCTATTTTACTGTTATAGCTCTTTCTATTTAAAAAGTGGTCATTGTAACTACTGTTTTCTTGGATCTTATTACTAAACTTTCATTTCTTATGTTCTCATTTCTTTCTATAGTTTTTGTATACTATCATAGCATACTTGTTTCTCCTGGAGCAGTAATATATGATCACATTCTTTTATAATTATTCCTTTAATCATTCCTCAATTGATGGACATTTATTTTGTTTCTAGTTCTTTAATGTTATAGAAAGTGCTATCATTAATATTTTTTATCATTCATTCTTTTGAAACATTAGGGTATGGATATTTTAGTCACTTTTTAAAGAATGATTTTGAATTGAAAAAAAGCCAGTTTTTCTGAAGCACTAATATTCTTCTAATAATTGTTTATAAGTTGTGAAGCATCATAATCTCAGACTTATTTTTTATTATTGTTCCTCCTAGCTCATATCACTTCTCTTAATTAAACTATTACAATGATTCTATAAAATGGAAGCCTCATGTGGTAGATGGGATGCTTGAATTGGAATAAGTATAGTTTGGCCAATAATACTAGCATTTATCTAGCACTTTAAGGTTTTCAAAGTGCTCTATATGTGTTACTTTCATTTTACAAGTGAGAAAAACAGACAGAGAAGTTAAGTGACTTGTCCAGGGTTGCAAAGCTAGCAATTGTTTGTGGTAGGATCCAAAATTTATGTTATTTGGATCCTAATACAAATTTTCTATGGAATTTGCCACAGCAGGATCCTACCCTGGAAACTTATTAGCTATATATGATTGATCTGCTAACATCTCAGTCTCATATTCCTCATCTTTAAAAAATGGTGATGGTTATATTTATATAATAAGTTCACAAGGCTTTTGTGAGCTAAGTATTTTGTAAAACTTAAGGTCCTATAGAAATGTGAGTTATCATGATTAATGCGACTTGATTTGCCTTTTCTTTCTTTTTTGGCCATTAGCACTACTTTTATTTATAAAGAAATTGGTTCACCACGACCTTTAAATTTTAACTCAATGCTTTACAGGTATACATATATACATAAATGCATGCATATACACTAAATTTATATTTATGTATATATATATGCATCTATATATATATATATCTGATTGTATGTATAGATGCATATACATATGTTTGAAATAGACTATTGTCACATGTTAAACCTCAGACATTTTATAATTCTGAAATGATCTTTGTTTAGCTTTTATTTCATTTCTCTCTATGACTAGCTCAGGAAATCATACTTCTCCCCTTCTCTGTCTTTGGGTGATTTGTGTGGAAATTTTCTAGTATCCTTCCTGTTTTTTTCTTTTTCATTTTATATTTAAGCAACTATATACAGTGAAAAGGAATTGGACTTGGTTGAGTCCTGAATGACTCTCTTCTCCACTACGTTAAGTCAAATAGGGTGGAAAATTTAAAAAGTATGTTCTTATAAGGATAAAATTCCCCATTTGTAGATTAAACCCACAGAAAATGAGTTCTGAACAGAAATGCCCAACTTTCCCTTTGAGAAGGCATTTTCTGCTTAGACCATGAGGTACTGCAATGGCAGGGAAATGGAAGGCAGGACTTCTAGTCAGATTTTACATCTTTGACCTTCACTAACTGTGTGGCTTGGGGCATGTGACTTCATGTCTCTGAACTTGTTTCCTCAATTATGAAATGGGAATACTAAGGCTTAGCTTTCACAATGGTTTGCTGTGAGGGAGCTTAAAGTACTATTATTAAGTCATAAGGATTATAGACATGCAAGTTACTATTATTATTGGAGTTTCCCCACATTAAAAAACATTTTCTACTGTTCCTGAGTTAAAGGCTATAGAAAAATGACCTGTTACTAACACAATTTGTTTTACAAGCTGTAAAGTTGAGTTAGATTAGCTAATGTGCAAGATGAATACAGAATACAAATGAAAAAAATGCAAATAGGATGAAAACAAAAGCAATCAAGGTTGAACAGATGCTTCTTGTGCCTGCTGCTTGTGAAGTCCCTGTGGCAGCCCAATGAGTTCTTTTCCTTCATTTAGCATGATCTAACATCCAGAAACCTTGGCACAATGGCAAAATTGGTTTAATGGGGTACTGAGTAGCCAACACAGAGAGAAATAAGTCCCTTCGGTCTTGATAAACCTATGCTATATGGATTTATTTCTTTTGAGAATGTACATAGATCCATAGACATTTTGAATTAAAAGAATCTAGCATATAGGATAACAGATTTGGAAGAGACCACTGAGCAAGCAAAAAGTTGTTAGAGCTGAGAGGTTCCTTAGAACCCAGAATATCAGAGATGGAAGGGTACTTGTAACATAACCTATTGGAGATGAAAGGAACCTTAGAGCATTGAATGTCAGAGATGCAAAGAAATTTAGAACATTCAAAAATGTGACTGGAAGGGATCATAAAGAATTGACTGCTAAAGATGGAAAGGATTTTGGAATAAAAGTGATGAAAGGTGCATAAGAAAATAGAATACAGATTGTTAAAGCTGAAAAATGACCTTCAGGTAGAGTTGCAGAGGACCTTAGACTATGGAATGATAGAACAGGAAGATACCTCTGAATATAGAAAAAAGAACATTAGAATGAGAGGGGTGCTAGGACAAAATGTCAATCTGGAACAAATCTTATACCCTAGAATCTAATACCTGAGAACAACTTTAGAAAAGAGAACTTCAGAAAGGAGAGTAAATTTATGGATCCTCAAGTATAAAATCTTTTTTTTTTATAAATGAGAAATTTGTGAAAAGAGAAATGGGTTTACCTCAAAATACAATATTAATCATAGAACTGGGACTAGAACTTAGGGCTAGGAAATTAGAAAGATCATGTTGCTCCTAAAATAGAGTAAATCTCATTCTCATTTTAAAAATGGAATGAAAAGAGAGTATAGGTGAATTAGTTTGTATTTTCCCTTCACATGGAATAATAATAATGATATAGGTAAAAAACAGCAACAACTACAATAATGACAATTACAATAGTAACAACAACAGAAAGATCATAGAATTTAGATATAGAAAGGTCCTTAGAGATCCCTTAACCCAATTTATGATTTTACACACGAGGAGACTGAATGATAATGAAAATATATCTATTATTTTCTATAGCATCTGTGAAATCTTTTAATTTAATTCTCACAATATCTAGGTGAGGGAGATAAGGCAGATAATTGAATCTCTATTTTACAGATGAGTAACCTGTAGTTCAAATAAGTTAAAAGACTTACTAAAAAAATTCATACATTTAATAAATGGTAGATCCAGGATAAGAAAGTAAATCTTTTCTAAGTCTTTGTCTATTGTCTAACATAGCAAGTCAACGGTAATATACTATTCAATTTATTATTTTATTTTTCAAAGGCAATTGTGGTTAAGTGACTTGTCCAAGTCACAAGCTAGTAAGTGTCTGAGTTCAAATTTGAACTCAGGTCCTCCTGTACTATGTAGCTGACCCTCCTATTCAAATTTATAAGCATTTATTAAAAACCCATTATAAACTGAATACTATACTAGGCACTGGAGATACTAAGACAAAAGTCTCATCCCTCAAGACTTTCTACTTAGAGTTTGAACATGTATACAGATAAATAAATGCCAGATAAAGTGAGGGAGGAGAGAACACTAGTGATTCAATTCCTCAAAAACATAATATGTGCTTTTTGTTTGTGAGGCACTGCAGATATACAAGATAGAAATGAGATGGTTCCTATTCTCAAAAAGCTTACTTTTTCCTTGGGGCCGTACCATCCCCTCCTACACCTCCCCCAAAGTAAATACAAAATGCAAAATGAGTAAAAGCAATGTAGTGGGAACTTCTAACTAGGGAAATCAGAAAGAAGACTTCTTATAGAAGTTGATCCTTAAGCTGAGTCATAAAGGAAGACTGATAATTCCAAAGGACAGAAGATAAGGAACAGTTTGAATCTAAGCATTCTAAATCTAAATCCTTCCAGAATCTAAAGAGTTCTAGATTTGGGAACCAGCCCTTTATGGGGAATAGAATTGAACTCATCTCTGATGAATTTTTATTTCACCCAGGTTTTATTTTATACCTTCTTTAGGAAAAGAAAATTTGTGACTACAAATGATAGCAATCCTTAAGCAGTATGTCTTAATTTGGAAGATTGTTTAAATATTTAATCAGACCCTGAGGGTTCATGTACCTTTTCAGATATTTCCTCCCATATAACAGACTTGAATTGGAATATAACTGAAAGAAGTCAATTTAAATGAAATCTCTTCACAGTGAACTGTTCAGAGGTAGTCATGTAAAGCAGAGAAATCACTAAGCTTAGATTCAAAGATCTGGGTCTAAATCCTCACTTTAAAGCATATTGTCCAATTGGTAATAAACAAGTTGCTTAAACTGATTTGAACTCCAGTTGTTTCTTTTTTCCCCTGTAATGTAAGGAGAACACTACTTACAAAGCACTTTTCTCTTCACAATCCCAAGAGGAAGATATTACAACAATACATACTTATGACTGGAAAAAGGTGAACTGATCACTTATCGAGAATAGCCTGGAGCACCCTCCTACTTTTCTCTGTAAAGGGCATTTCATCTCCCAATTTTTTTCTCTGCACAACCTGGTTTCTAAACCTAGAATGTCTCCTCTTATCTTTTATCCCTTATAATTCCCACTTTCTTTAAAGGTTCAGCTCAAGGGTTACTTCCCATGAGACTTTTTCTTATTTCTCTAGTTTATAATCCCCACTATGTTGCTTTGCACTCATTTTGTATTTATTTTTTGGGAGGGTGGGTAGGTGGTAGACAGCATATTTTGGCCCTGGCCTCAAGGAGACAGTAATTTTTCTTTTTGAGAATGGTGAGTTTCATATAAGAAATGGGACTTATATGAAGCCTTGAAGGATGATCATTTTTTTCCCTTAGATTTTCCTTATATTCAGTTAGTCTTGACAGTTGACAATTGCCTAGGTAAACTCCACTCAGACTATTGCCAAACTGGGTTTGGTCAATGCACTGGGGAACACATTTCTGCCTTCTTTGGGAAGTCATTTGATAGTCAGATAAGCAGAATCCACATATACTTCCCACAAAGTTTATTTTATTCTCCAAGACAAGTATGTGACAAGAGAGCCAGAAGTTATTATCAAAAGTAATAACATGTAAAAGACAATTATGAATTAATATTAAATCTCTCTGATCCGTATTTTATTAGTTGTTAGAATGCATAAATCAAAGGCATATCTGTTGGAAGAATCCTCTCATATACTGGAACCCCAAACCCTTTCCTCAGCATTTAGATAATTTCTAACTGTTCCAGTGTGCAAACTATGCCCACTTATTCATTTCCCAATGAATCATTTCTGCAATGAAGGAGATAGGACATTTCAGATTTGAATAAAGTGCTTATACATGTTTTTATTTTTTAGTAGAATGAGAAGATTGGAATGATGATTTCTTTGGTATAAAGTTATTTGTTTTTCCTTCCTGAAAAAGGACTATGACATCAGGAATATGATGCCATGACATGAAAATGAATTGGATTTAAGTGAGGTGGGGGATGGGGGTGGTGAAAATCATCAGATGCACTTTCTCCTCTGGAACCATCTCGGGCCAATGGCCAGTCATGGACCAGAATGACAGGGAGATGATCCTGGATGCCATGGAAGACCTTGGTGTTTTTAAGCTGAGAACTTTCTTAGGTCTCAGATCGATTAAGCCATTCAGTGATTAAGCTTAGTTAAGAAAGAAATGAGGCAAAAAATATGATCTCTTATATATATATATATATATATATATATATATATATATATATAAAAAATATATATATATATATATATAAATATATATATATATATTATAAAAATAAAAACCTATCTGGGAAGGGCAGATACCCAGAGTTTCTGGCCAAAACAGAAATCATTGCTATTTATATTCATTCTGAGCCAATCATGACCCAACAATAACCAAGTGGGGCTTGACCCTAGGATCTACTGCTAGTCAATCAGTGAGAACCAGAGTGATTTGGGGGCTTTAAACCTCAAGATAGCTTGCCAGGTTTCAACAATTAAAATTTACATTCCTTTAGACAGAGCACCTTTAGATAAGGATGGGATACGTTATGTGAAAACTCCCATATTGTTTGGCTACTGCTCTGACTAAAAGAATTCTGAGAGTATTAAGAGGTTACATGGCTTACTTAGGGTCATAGAACCCATATGTGTCAGAGGCAGGTTTTGAATTTAATGCCTGTTGTTTATCTACCTTACTGTACAACTTCTGTAATACTTTTGCCTTAAATTAAAACAAAGTTTTTCTATAGAGATTTCACCATATTTGTGTTGCCAATGGGAAACTGCAGGGCCAGAGCTTATATAGAAAGGGTGACAGATTTGGACTCAGGAAAATCTGGGTCCCATGTGATCATGAATAGGTCATGTCACCTCATTACAAATAGATATAAAAATTTCACACTTCTTTCAATTAAAAAAACAGATATGAAGATCTTTTTTATGGCCCAGAATTTCAACTATGAGCTATAACTAAAAAGGAAAAAATAAAACCATTCTTGACCAAAGAAATTTAAATTCTGTGGGGGGGAGAGATAAAACATATATACAAACAAATTACCAAAAAATACCAGATAATAGAAAGGAAGGTGGCCCCAGATTGTAGAGGGTCTTAATGCCAGACTCAAGATTTTGAACTTTATCATTACCATAAAAGGGGATAATAAAAACTTTCAATTAGGTAGGGAGTGGGTCAACAAATTATAACTATTTTTTTACACATATCAATTTAGAAGTTTGTTGGATGATGAATTTGAGAAAATAGACTTTGGAATCAGAGGAACAAATTAGTAGGATATTAAAATAGTGCAGGTAAGATGGAGGTGGTAAGGGCCTGAGCCAAGTTAAAGGATGTGTGAGAAGAAAGATAAACAATGAAAATGAGAGATAATAGTGGAGTTAAAATTGTTGATTTAACTACTGATTGAATGTGTAAGTTGAGGGGAAAAGAAGAGTGCAGAATGTTTCCAAGTTACAAATCTGATTGGCTTAGAAGGATGGTAGTGCCCTCAACAGAAATGGGTAAATGTTTTAGTAGGATAGATTTGACAACAAAATATATATAAATTTGTACATGTTGAGTTTTGGATTACTATGGGAAATGCACAAAGAGAAATATACAGACAATTCATGATGAGGAGAGTTAGAGCTCAAAAGAAACAGTAAAACCAAATTTGTTAATATAACTATCTACAGAGAGTTAATAATTAAACTTAATGGGAGTTGATGATATCACTAAAGAACAGGGTTTTAAAGAGGAGGAGATTTAAGAAAGAAACTTTTATGGATGCTTAGGGAGGAGGGCTGTGATCCAGCAAAGGAGACTGAGATGTGATTAGATAGAAAGGAAGAGAATCAGGAGAGAACAATGCCATGGAAGACAAGGAAAGCTAGAATATCCAGGAGAACAAGATGATCATCAGTGACAAGAACTATAGAATGATCAAGTCCAATGAGGACTGACAAAAGAATTTAGCAAATAAGATATTATTTGATTTAACTAGAGACCAAAGAACCCTGGATAGTAGAATATTGCCTTGTAAAACTATAGTGCCCATGGCACAAAGTAATGTTGTGAGTGTAAAAATGAGATAACATATATGATGCAGTGCTTAAAAACTTTAAATTATAATTAAAATTTTAGATAGTGCTGTTGTTGTTGTTGCTATTGTCTGACATGGATTGGGAGAAATTTCACCGGAGATAGGGGATTAGATTACCTAACCCATGGGAATTCCCTTTTATCTATGTGTCTGTGGGTCTGTAGAAAGAGTGAAATCCCAGAAGAGTTCCAGTAAATTGCCCTTTTATTGTTTCAACCAACAGCAACTTTGGAGCTCTCAGTCCAGAGAATGGAAAGGGACTAGAAAAGAACTCTGAAAGAGATTACAGGCAATCCTTTGCTGGAAGTGGGTGCAGGATTTAGCATTATTTGGTAATACAGTTCCAAGATAGTGAGAAGTGTTTGAGGTTGCTTGCAAGTTATTGGGGTTCTGTTTACCTTTCAAGGCAGAGAGGAGCACCAGTGTTTGTAAATGCAAAGGAGTAGGGGTCCTTCTTACTTACAGACCAGAGTACAAACTCACTCAGGGCCTTGGAAAATGTCACCTCACAAATTTTATCTAAGGAATGGCAAATAACTGAATGGGGGAAGATTAAAGGACTTGGAAGCCCTGAAAAGACAAGATCTAGAGCTATGACTATGGGCAAGAAAAGAACACATACTGCGTGAATGTGGTGCCTGAAGGGTGAACACATTTTTGGGATAGCATGGCTGGGGGTTTCTAATTGTGCCTTAAGTGAGGAGAAGAGTCCCTGAGGTTAAACCCCCAGACAGAATTCAGAAAATAAATATAAGGAGGACCCAAGGCATGGAGCAACCCTTACCCACAACTCAGGATTAAAATTTGATTATACTAATAAGTTGCTGAAATTTAAAAAAATAAATAAAATGAGTGAGCAAAGGAAAAAAGAACCTGAAGATAGATAACAACTTTGAAATAAAAGAAAATCTGGTATGCTATTTAGAGGAAGATAGTGAGGTTAAAAAAAGCCACTCCCACTGTAAAGTATAACACAAAGTGGTCATAAGTTCAAAAATAATTCTTGGAAGAACTTAAGAAGGAATTAAAAAGGTCAAATAAGAGTGGAATAAAATAGAAAAATTAGGGTAAAATTAATCCAAGAAAGTTATGGAAAGAAAATTAACCAATTGCAAAAGTTTTCAAAATCTTAAGGAAGAAAATAACTTCTTGAAAACTAGAATTGCACATGAAGACTTGAAAAATGTTATAAAACATTAAGAAATAATGAAACAAGAAAAAAAATAGAAGAGAATATGAAGCAACTTACTACAAAAACAATTGACCTGGAGAACAAAGAGAGATAATATATCAAGTGTTGGACTACTTGAAAGTTATGATTATAAAAATAATCTGGATATATAATTACAAGATATTATTAAGGAAAATTGCCTTAAAGTTCTAGAACAAGAGGGTAGGGAAGAAATAGCAAAAAATATTGTTCATTAGCTGAAAGAGATTTCAGGAGGAAAAATTTACAGGAATGTCATAACCAAGTTTTAAAACTGAAGTTTAAGAGGAAATATTGCAAGAAACAAGAAAACATCAATTTAAGTATGTGGTAATACAATCAGGATTTTATTAGACCTAGCAACTTCTTTTTGAAAAGCAAAAGAGCTGGGGTTGCATCCAAGAATAACTCACCCAGCAACACTGAGTATAATCTTGAAGGGAAAAAAAAAACTTTTGATGAACTTTCAGGTTTTTATTACTAAAAGACTCAAACTTAATAGAAAATTTGATATAAAAGATCCAAAAGAATTAAAAGGAAAGAAAATATTAAAGACTAATTATATGGTATGTAAAAAGGTTATAATTATAATTGACTCATTAAGGTCAAACTGTTTACTTATGCATATATATGTGAAAATACTTAAATCTGTATTCATTACTAAGGTAGTTTGAAAGAAAAGTTAAAACTGTGCTGGGTATGATGAGGTGGTTCTAAAAATAAAATTGGGTAAGAAAAAGTTAAAAAAATGTATGATTAAAAATATGGGGAGTGAAAGGAAGAACTAATTCAGAGGAAGCAGATAGAGTGGAGTGTGGTAATGTTGAGACCTCACTCTCATTTGGGTTGAAGAGGAAATAGTGTGTCTATAGGGAAATATGGGAAAACTGGAGTGTCAAGATAGGGGAGGGATTTTAAGATGGGTGTGTGGTTTGGAATTTGGAAGGGAGAGGATAGGGAACTTTTTAAAGGTTCTGGGGTTTGAAATTGGGAGTGGGGAGAAGAGATGGGGGACTCAGGAGTAGATGAAATGGTAGGTGGAAAGATGAGAGAAAAGGTAAAGTAATTGAGATAGGGTTAAAAAAAGACTTAGAGGGAAAATAGTGAGTAAAAATAAGATGTAGAGAAATTCAAAATTAGTAATTATAGCTTTGGGTGTGAATGGAATGTTTATAGCAGCAATCTTTGTGGTAGCAAAGAACTAGAAATTGTAGGAATCCCAATCAATTGGGAAATGATGGAGCATGTTAAGATGTATAATTGTAATAGGATACTACTATGCTGTAAGAAATGATAAACTCAATGATCTTTGAAAAGCATGAAAAGACACACAAAATTTTGAAGAGTGAAGTGAGTAGAACTAAAAGGACATTGTATTTCATAACATTAATGTTTTAAAATCAATTTTGAGTACCTTATTTGGATTATTATAAATATACAAAATAAAAAATAAAGGATTATGAAGATACTATCTGCATCTAGAGAAAAACCTATTAAATGTATGTACAAAATAATTTAACATATATATATAGACATGTAATATATTTATATATATATATATATATACACATACATACTTAAGTCTAATGGTAGCCATCTCTATGGTGATGGGAAAAAAAAGGTAGAAATAGAAATATAATTTTGTCATATAGTTGGAGGCAATGTGATAGCCTTTATGTGATAGATTTATACTTTTTTATTGTTCTGTTATAAAAATACTTGTTTTGTTCCATGAATTAAAATAAAAAAATAAAATGACCAGAGTACAAACCAGAATAGTTAATAAATCTGTTTTTTTTTCCAGATCCCACCACCTTGGAAGCATTAAAAACTTGCATATTCTCACAACTAGCTCTGAAAGTAATAGCACAAAAAAAACTTTAAGTTTGTAACAATGCATCCCACCCCTAGGTGAATAGAGCCCAACTTTAGCATAAAGTTGAAAAATCAAGAAATAGGTTGGAAAAATGAGTAAATAGCAACAAAATAAAATCTAACTATAAAAAATCTACTATAGTGGTAGGGAAGACCAATATATAAACTCAGGAGAAGACAATGTAAATAAACAACATGTACAAGCAAAGCTTCAAAGAAAAACATGCAAATTGGTTACAAGCCCAGCAAGAATTCCTGGAAGAGTTAAAGAAAGTGATAAGTAGGTTTGGGGAAATAAGGGAAAATAAATGATTGAATGCAAGAAAATTATGAAATGTGAGCTAACTTGCTTGGTAAAAGAATTATAATACATACTGAAGAAAGTCTTAAAAAATAGAATTGGTCAAATGATAGAAGGCAAAGGAACTAGGATTACAACCAGAAATAACCTACTCTTTAAAACTCGATATAATCTTTCAGGGGAAAATGAATATATGTAACTCTTAAGAATTTTATTATTGTTAGAGCAGTTAGAAGGAATCTACATAGACAGAGGGCATGGATGTGAATTAATTATATTGAAATGAGCTCCAAAATATGAAGTGGCATGAAAGCAGAATGCATTGGTAGGAAGGGGAGAGGAGAGGTAGAATGGGGAAATGATTTCACATAAAACACGTGCACAAGGAAGAACTTTTGTGGTGAAACAGAAAATGGAGGACAATACTTGAACCTTACTCTCATTGGAATTGATTAATAGAAGGAAATATGTATATATATATATATGTATACTTATATCTGTATACATACACATAAACACACAGACATAGAGAAACAGACACACAGACACACACAGACACACACACACACACACACATATATGTATATATTCTCACTTATTGAATGGAGAAATCTGTTTTGTCCATCACAGAAGTAATAGGGGAAGGGGGATTTAAAAAAGAGAGTGAAAACAAGAACAGATTAAAGGAGGTTATGGTCAGAAACAAGACAGATTTTTGAGGATGGACAGTATAAGAACTGAGAGATAAACAGAACTGAAAAAAAAGATTAAGGGAAAATACTTGGTTAGTAATCATAACAGTGAATATGAATGGGTTGAACTTACCCATAACATTTAAGTGGATAGCAGATTGTATTAGAAATCAGGTTCCAACGATATTCTGAACATGAAATTGAAAGACACACATAGTTAAAATAAGGAACTGGAGCAGAATCTATTACAATTCAGTTGAAATAAAGAAGATGAGAATATCAATCAGTATCTCAATAAAAGAAAAAACAAAAATAGACTTAATTAAGAGATAATCAGGGAAACTGTATTTTACTAAAAGGTCCCATTGGCCATGAAATAATATAAAAAATTTGCATTGTTTCACTGTGGAGAAAAACTAAATATTTAATGATGTTCAAAATGGAGTATGCCTTCTTATGTATTATATGTTTGTAGCCTAGATAACCTTTTAGGTATAATGTAGTAAATAAAATATGTGAGAGCCTGTTTATGTGTGTGTGTGTGTGTGTGTGTGTGAACTTTTCTTAGTGCAGGTTGTTTCTAATCATGACTGTCTTACTGCATGGTACCCCTGATCTGTGTCTTTGCTGGAGTTCTCCTTATGTGGAATCTTCTTTGCTAACTAATATCTATTGTCTGGTGATATCAGATGTAAGAAATCAACACCTGAGAGAAATCTTTCCTTTCCTGCAAAATACATGACTCTCATTCACATGAAGAAATGCATGGAACCCATTCATGTTCCTATTGAATTGAAGAGAACCTGGAATAAACTAGATGATTGGTCAGAAGAGATGCCCCTTATTTGTTGACTGATCCCTTTTGTCCTTATCTCATAACTTGGAGGATACTAAGATTCCAATCCCCATTATGCTCCTGCTATCTAAGATATGGATGTTTATGTTTTGTTCCTTTGGAAATTTTGTTTTATAGTGTTCATCCATTAATATAAATTTTTCCATATTTATTTTCCATCCATTGCCTCTTTACTCATTCTCTTCTTTATAGTTATCTCAAGGTTAGCTATTTCTGTTCTATAATTTATAAAAAAATGATTAAAACCTATTTGCTTGGGGCAGCTAGATGGCATAGTGATACACAGACCTGGTATCAGAAGGACATAAGTTCAAATTTAGACTCAGAAACTTAATAATTTCCTAGATGTGTGACCTTGGGCAAGTCACTCTTAACCCCAGTGCCTTAAATAAAATTTAAAAAACTATTTGCTTTTAAGAGTAATTTCTTTCCTCCCTCCCTCCCTCCCTCCCTCCCTCCCTTCCTTCCTTCCTTCCTTCCTTCCTTCCTTCCTTCCTTCCTTCCTTCCTTCCTTCCTTCCTTCCTTCCTTCCTTCCTTTCTTTCTTTCTTTCTTTCTTTCTTTCTTTCTTTCTTTCATTCTTCTTTCTTTTTCTTTCTCTTTCTTCTTCTTCCTCTTCCTTTTCCTCTTCCTCCTCCTCCTCCTCTCCTCTTCCTCCTCCTCTTTATCTTTCTTTTCTTTCTCTCTCACCAGATTGGGTTGAATACACTACTAATTATTTTGATAAATTTGATAGCTTTGACCTGTTCCATTTCATTCCTCCTTCTTCAGCCTATTGACTCCCCACTCTTGAAGAAAGGGCACAATGTGGATACCTGATCATATTTAGCCCTACTGTACTTCAGACATCCCAAACTTAAGTGATTAATCAGCCTCAGACTCCTTAGGAGCAGAAATTATGGATGTGCTCCACCATATCCAGGTTACATGCTTCTTCACAGATAAATTTAAGCCCTATTGAGATAGCTAAAGATGACAAGCATAGAGTGGTTTCCTATTTCACCTAGCTTCAACTAGGTAACCCTCGAGATCCCTTCTAATCCTGAGATTTTTGAATATGATTATTATCATAATCATTACAGTATTAGAATCTATACATATTACTTTACAGAGCAAGTCAAAGCTTCCTTTAATGGTTGTATGATGTACAACTCCTCTCTTTAAGTGATTCCATTCCTTCCCATATCTTTGAACAGATCATCTGTCATATTCTTTGAAATCTTCACAAGTATGCCATTGTCTCTCATGTTCAAACAACCCTCATTTGATTATTCTATCCACACTTTCATTCTATAGCAATTCTGGCCTTTGTGGATAAATTCTTTGAAAGAGATGCCTCCACTTTCTTTCCTCTTACTTGGTTCTTAACCCCTTACAATCTAGTTTCTTACCTTATCATTCCATTAAAATTACTCTCTCTAAATCTACAGTGATCTCTTAATTGAAAAATCCTACAGACTTTTCTCAATACTCATTATTCTTGATCTTTGTGCAACCTTTGATATTGTTGATCACTCTTTTTTATATTCTCTTTTCTCTAGATTTTCTGGACACCATGTTTTCCCTGTTCTTCTCCTATCTATAACACCACTCTTTCTTTTCTGGATCCTCATTTAGGCCATGTCCTCTTACTGCAGATATTTTGAAGAACATTTTCTCCCTCTATACTATTTCACTTAGTGATTTCATCAATACCCATGAAATTATGATCATTTTATGCCAATGATTCTCATATCTACATATCTTAAGCTCTCTGACTTCCAGTCTTACATCTCCAACTAACTTTCAGACTTCTCATTGTGAATATCCAAAACTGAGTTCATCTTTTTCATAAACCACTTTCCTCTCCAAATGTCTTTATTACTATCAAGCACACAACCCTCCTTCCATTTTCTAGGCTTGTGGTCCTGGAATTATCCTTATCTCATTATTTCTTACTCCCCATGCTCTTATACAATCTGGTGCCAAAGTCACTCTACTTTACTTTTGCAACATTTCCCTTTTAGCTCCTCTGATACTGGTACAGGCTTTCACCATTTCATGCATGGGCTTTTAAAATAGCCTGCTGGAGGATTTCCCCAATCCAATGTTTCCTCCCCTCACCCACTGGAGTGATTTTTCCCAAAGCATAGGTCTTACTTACAATGGGATCTCTTCATTCTCTAAACTCAGTAATTTTCAGTGGCTCCCTATTGCCTTCAGGATCAAATATAAAATTCTCTGCTTCTCATTCAAATTCCTTGTAACCTACCCTTCCCAAATGTCCAGGTTCCTTATACCTACTTTCTGTCAAATATTTGTGCATTTACTTGCATTGTCTTCCTTTTTGTTCCAAGCACAAACTTTCCCTCTTTTGGATTTAGAAATTTTCTCCATCTCCTAGGCAGAGAATGTTCTCCCTACTTACCTCTTGCTTCCCTGACTTCCTTCAAGATCCAACTAAGACCCCATCTTCACTAGGAAGCCACTCCAAACCTTTCTTAATTCTAGTGCTTCTTTCTGTTTATTTTGTTTTTTATCATATACATGTATATACAAATATATATATATATAATATAATTTGTTTGTATATATTTTTATTTACTTATTGTCTTCCTCATTAGATTGTAAACTTCTGAAATCAAGGATTGCTTTTTATTTATTTTTTGTTGCCTCATGGCTTATCACAGTGCCAGGCACACAATGGGCATGCAATAAATGCTTACTGACTTATTAATTTATGATACAAATATCCCATAACTAAAAGTCACAAGCTATGGGACCTATGAGAAAAGAAATGATCTTTAATATTATTTATTATAGTAATCTCTTTTTGATGTCTTATTTTCCTACTAGCTTATAGGGTTCATTAACATCCCCTCCATTCAACTTGTATTTACTTTCTATATACACTTATATGAATTTAAATTTTTCCTCCATATAGAATGTAAGCTTAATGAGGGTATAGTCTTTTTTAAGTATAAAGTATACTTAAGTATAATGAGTCTTTATTTTGAATCTCCACAGTCCAGAATAGTACTTGACACCAAGTATTTAATAAATTATTGTCAATTGAATTTTGAATTTTGAGTTCCTTCTTACCTTCTCCCCTTCTATCAATATACCTCATTTTCAGCAAGTATTTTAAAATGTTTGTTGAATGAGTGCCCTAACCCCACCATAAACTGAATTTCTGATGAAATTTCCTATCAATTGAATAGACATAGTCATTACCCTAATGATTAACTTATCCTAAGTAAAATAGCATTACCTGATTTCTTGGCCAAAAGATGGGGAGGGGGACTTAATTTCATGGACGTTTGGCACTGGGATGGGGCTGTTCAGAGAACTGAAACAAAACCTTGAATATCCAAGGAACTGAACTGGAAAAGAATTTTTTTTTAAAAGAGAGCAATAAAGCCTTATTGTACTTGTTCTGCCATGGTTCATGTACCAGACAGCATCTCCCTCCCACAAGACCAAAGCTGAATGACTTCTGTAGCTCTTACTTCTGAAGACATTAAGGTAAAAAAAAAAGGTCTTTCATTGTGGGAGAAGTTGCCTAATTTAAAACTGCAGTCAAGCAGTAGGATTGGCATAGACTTAGCTCACTCAGACTCTTTTTGTACAGACTCAGAGAGTTTGCATAGGGCTTGAGACTATCTCCTGCTTTTGTGAAGTGTGGAGTTTTTTTTGGGAAAAAATTGACATGACAGTGTTTCCATAGCAATGGGAACCTTAGTTGCAGAGACAGTGTTTGGATTGGACTTTGGGAAGTCATGTACCAACTCTAATTGCTCAAGTGTCTGACTTCTTTGGCATTGACTTGTTATAAAGGAGGCTCTAGGGAGACCAGATTGGTGGCCCTCACAATAGTGTCTTGAGGTCCCCTGCTACAGCAGTGAGGAAGACATCATTCTGCCTCCAATCTTTGTTGTTTAACTTTCTCTTTGTCCCTGAAGGCCCTTGGTCACATAACAGCTGGAACAGTAAAAACAAGAAACTACTCCAACAAATATTTCAGAAAAATCTATTTTTTCATACCTGTGTTTGGGCACATGTACACAGTATGTTTCTAAATTTGTTTTGTTTGTTTATTTTTGATGGGAAAGCGATGACGGGAATACTGTTTACTCATTTAAGTCAAAGTTCTCACTTTAAAAATAAATATTTCTTATTAAATAAAAGTTTAACTAATAACTTTTCTTTTTTATATCACATTCATTTCTGAATATATTCTGCCCCAACCCCTGTTTCAGCAAGTTTCCTTTTTAATAAAAAAGTTAGCTAAAACAAATGGACACATTAATTGAATCAGATAATATATTCAACATTCCTCATTCTTAATGTTCCACTTCATTTTTCCATCTATCTCTGAGGGCTAGATTAGTTATTATAATTACATATTTTTCAGTTTAATTTCTTGGTTACTTTTAATAATTTTATGCATATACACATATATAAATACATACACATATATTCTGATTTTGCTTGTTTCACTTTATCTCATTTCATGTCCTGATATTTCTCAAACCTCATTAGATGTGTGACCATGGACAAGTCACTTAACCTTGTTTGCCTGTTTCCTTACATGCAAAATGAGCAAGAGAAGGAAATGGTAATTTTTTTTAAACCAAGAAAACCCTAAATGAGGTCATGAAGAGTCAGGCACAACTGAACAACAACAACAAACAGTAAACTGTTTTTCAGAATGGTTGGACTGATTGACATCCCTTTTTTTTTTTCAAGGCAACGGGGTTAAGTGACTTGCCTAAGGTCACAAAGTTAGGTAATTATTAAGTGAGGCCAAATTTGAACTCAGGTCTTCCTGACCCCAGGGTCAGTGCTCTATTCACTGTGCCACCTAACTGCCCTCT
This sequence comes from Macrotis lagotis, assembly GCF_037893015.1. Lineage (NCBI taxonomy): Eukaryota > Metazoa > Chordata > Mammalia > Peramelemorphia > Peramelidae > Macrotis > Macrotis lagotis. The sequence goes on along the minus strand of NC_133658.1, from coordinate 259,916,091 downwards.
GCCATTGACATCCCTATCAAGTGTTTCTGTCTTCCTCCCATCACTTCTGTCTTCTATTTTCATATTTTTATCTATTTCCTGTGCAAGAGGTGAAGCCTTATAATTGTTTTAATTTGCCTATCTCTTTTTGTTAGTGATATTGAACATTCTTTCCAATAATTTTTAAAAAATTACAATTCTTTGAAGAATGGTATTCTCATATCCTTCAACCACTTGTCCTTTGACCAATATATCTTGGTCTTATATGTTTATTATTATTATTTCCTATATCTTAGAGATCAGACTTTTATAAAATATTTTGATACAAAGATTTTATCCCAGGTTAAAATATCTGGTCTCATTCTAATTGCATTGATTACTTTTTGAAAAAAATTTCTAGTTTCACAAAATTGAAATTTTTTAATATATTGAAATCTTATATCCTTTGATTAATGACATTTTACATAGGCATAATTATGAAAATATTCTTTTCCAATTTTTTTATGAAGTCTCCTTCATTTAGATCATGTATCCATCAGAAACTTTTCATTGCATTAAGTATAATTAATTCTACCTAAACACAACTTCCTTTTTTTTTTTGCCAGATAATTTTTTAGTTTACCAATTGCCCTTGTCAAATAGTAATCTTAATGCCTTTGGATATATTGAATGCTGGACTAGTAAATACATTTTATTGAAATAATTTAGATGATTTCAATAATCTCCTGATGCCCAAACCTAATGATCATCTCTTAGCCCTTATCCTTTCTGCAATTTTTTTTTATGGGGCAATGAGGTAAAGTGACATACCCAAGGTCACATAGCTAGTATTTATTCAGTCTGAAGACTGATTTGAATTCAATTCCTCCTGACTCCAGGGCCAGTGCTCTAACACTGTGCCCCTTAGCTGCTCCCTTTCTGCAACATAATGATCTTTTTTTCTAAATGTTGTCTTTAGTTTTTTATGATACCGCTTTTTCCTAATTATACTCCTACCTGTCTGAACTGTCTTTTCCACCTCCTTTCTTGGATCTTTATCTCTGTCATTTCCATTAAGCATAAGGGTCCCTCAAGGCTCTGACTTTGGCTCTTTTCTCTTCTATAATAATTTGACTTAGTTATCTCACCTGACCCTTAGGTGCAATTATCATCTTTAAACAAATGACTCTAAGATCTATTTTCTGGTCCTAGCCTTCTAACCTCTAGTCTTGTATTTCCAACTTAGTCTACATTTCAAATTGGATATCTTGTAGATAGCTTAAGCTCCACATATCCAAAATTGAACCCATCTTTTCTCCAAATCCTCTCCCATTTTTAACTTCAATATTACTATTCATGGTACTATCATCTCAGTAACTTGGGCTTCCAACCAAGGTGTCATCCCCAGCTCTTCAATATATCTCTCATTCCCCCACTCCCACCCAATCTACTGCCAATATCTGTCACTTACATTTTTGTAACATCTTTCATATATTTCCTTGTCTTCTTTTATATTGCCAAGATCCTAGGCTCAGTACCTATCATACATCATTTAGTCTGCTGAAATAGCTTTCTGTTTTGTTTCCCCGCCTCTAGTCTCTCTTTACTTCAGTCAATCATCCAATCTGCTGTCAAAGTGAGACACATTTGTAAAAACATTTTGCAAACCTTAAATCTCTATAGAAATAGTATTATAATAATACTATTTCTTCTAGCTACAACTACTATTAATATTTTTATTTATTAATACTTATGAACAATTTCTCTGGTCCCTACAATATGAACTATTTTTGTAAAGGCTAAAGAGGCTGCTGAGAAATATGTTTATATACTTCAAAAATACTGTAAGTTTTTAAACTCCAAATCTGTTGCATATTTTCCTTTTAAAAAGTCTATTAGAGTTATCCAACTCTGATAGAAGGAAATGAAAGTTTCCTGCAGCTATTGCTTTACTATTTCATTTTGCAGCTCAGCATTTCATTTTTGGATTTATTTGCTGGACCATTTGATGCACACACACACACACACACACACACACACACACAGACAATGTGTGTATATGTATATCTCTCTGTCTCTGTCTCTGTATATATAATACATATATAGGTAGATATATGCACATATATATATATTTATACTATCAGTATTTAATTTTTGTGGTGACTTTAAGCATAATGAAGCTTCCCTGCTTTCCTTATTGACATGAATTTTTACTTTTTTTGTCTGATAGTAGAATTGTATTCTCTGCTTTTAGGTACATAATCTGATATGATTTAGTCTTTCATTTTCGATCTATAACTATCTTTATCACTTTTAGATATATGACTTAAGTACAGCAAATTATAGGTCTTTGTTTTCTTGTTAATCTTGTCATTTCTTGTCAGTTTTTGATTATTTAACTAATTTATATTTAAGGTCATGATTATTAAGCTTTTGTTTTCTTTTATATATTCATCTTCTATCAATTGTTTTCTCCTCACTTTTTAAAGTAAGCATTTTGTATTTTTGATTAACACTTTGCTTATAATGCTTTGTGGCTTGTCTATTCACACAAATTCTATACATCCCCTCATATATATATATATATATATATATATATATATATATATATATCTTCAAAATTTCTGTCCCTTTAATAACTCTAATTTGAGGCAAAATTAATTTATGACAACCATTCCTAATATCTTCTTATTTCTATTTTTAAATCTCTTCTGATTACTCATATCCCTTTCTTTGATTATGCTTGCTCTTGCTCCTTATTTATTTTGAAATGCCAAATCAGAGCCTCCTCTTCTATCTCATTTCTATTTTATCACATTTGTACATATCAACCCATCATCCCTTTTCTTTGAGTATCTATGTTTTATCTTATTTAATTGTGATTATTGGTCCTATTCTTAGAACTATCACATCATCAAGAAAGCAATTGTTTCTTTCATAACCATTAATTTTTTTCTAATACCATGTTGTCCTTTCTTTGGATATATGTCGCTCCATCTATATGTGACCTCAATCACCTTGAGAATTATCTGCCTTTTAGAGATCTTTGTATCACCTGTTCTAAGAGTGGTGTGGTCTTATTCAGAGATAGTGTTCTCCTATACCATCCTCCCTGAAAGAGTTCATTATGACTTTCTCCTGAGACATATACCTTTCTTCCCTTCCCTCTCAAATATTGAGAATGTTCTTTAAAGACTATTGCACTGCAATTATTCAAGGCAACGTACTCTTTTTTTATGAAAGATTAATATACAATTTAACCTCCAACATGTTGAGCCAGATTTGTTTTTTCATGAACACTTGTAACTGGTTTCAAATCATGTGTCTGTAAGTACTGAGGAAATTAACTAGTGACCAGGAAGTCTTCAGTTCACAAGAAGATAAGTTTTTTTCTTATTAATCTTAATGAACAAAATGATTTTATTCCCAGGATGGCTTTTTTCCTCCACCTAAATTAAAATACAACCATCTACAATTTATTAAGACTCCAAACAATCAGAAACCAATAACTGTTTTTTTATTCTTTTGGTACTGCTGAAAGGAAATTCCATTATCTTTTTCTGGAGTGGTAGGGTGGGGTGAAATCTAAAATTTCATCAGTTGAAACTTCTTCAACTGATGCAGACCAACAGCTTGTCGTTTAGGGTTACCATGGACACTGAGAAACTCAGCAACTTGCCTGTAGTCATATTACAAACATATGTCAGAGGAAGGACTTGAATCTTTATCATCTTGACTCCATGGCTTTCCCTTTATCTAGTACATTATATGGGCACAGTGTAATTAGAAAAATCAAAGTCACTCCATCTTGGAGGAGACTCTTGCCATTTCTGCTTCCCTTTAACACTCATTAGGAAGAATTAACTAAATTGAGGTAGCAATCACATAATCCATCCATTCAAATTAATGGGTTCTTCATTACTAGTGGTATTGGGCTATAAGAAGCAGAAAACTCATGTGCACAAACAGAAACACAACTAGAATTAAAATTCCAACTTGAATGCACAAGATTAGAATATAAGCAAAAGCATCTTCAGTATTCATAGAACAAATGGAGTATAAAGCTCAGTGAATTATTATTCCCCCCCCTTTATTTCCTTCAAAAAAACTTAATTCATTCAACACACCTTCTAACTTGTAGGAGAAGTATTCTAGTATACAGAAAAAAAACTTGACTTTTAAATGAGAAGAGTTGGATTTGGTTTCAAGTTCATAACTTCCATTACTTTTAATCTTCTCTTTCCCTCAACACCTGTATGTAATCTGTTACAGAATCCTATTTATTGTACTGACACAAAATCTCTTGCATCTATTCCCTCTTTTTATCCACACAACTTTTATAGACCATACATTATTTCTAGCCTAGACTGTGATGAAAGTCTTCTAATTGGTTCCAGTGTTTCTTCTCTCTCTCTCTCTCTCTCTCTCTCTCTCTCTCTCTCTCTCTCTCTCTCTCTCTCTAATTCATTTTCAACCCAGATACTTGAATAATCTATATGGAGCTTAGTTCTGATTATGTTCTCTTGAGCTTGAAAGTTTTTGGTGACTTTCCATTATCTATATGATAAAATGCAAATACCTTAGTTTAGAAGGAAGGAGAAAGGAACAAAGAAAGGAATGAAGGAAGAAGGGACAAAAGAAGGAAATAATTTTGACATCTAAGACTCTATACAGTCTGGCTTTCTCTTCCCTTCCAACTTTATCTCAGATTTTTACCTTTCATTGACACCATTTCATCCCAAGAAAGTACAAACTATTTCATGAACTCAGTACTACATTTCCTAGTTTTATATACTTGCACAAGTTATCTTTTATGTCTAGGAAATACCATATTTTCACATCTACTTCTCAGAAATCTTGCTTTCCTTCTAGACTCAACTCAGATGTCATTTCCTCTTGGAAGTCTTCTCTAATAATGCTAGATTGAATTCTCTCCTGCTTCAATTTTTCTTGTACTAGAGTCATTTGTGTAAATCTTGTATGCCCTTGAAATAATGTAAATTCCTTGAGAAAAGAAGTTTTATTTCTGTCTTTAGGTCTATAGCAACTGGCATGGTGCTTTATACATTATCATGTTATTGAATTATAGTCTATACTCTTTGGCAAATCTCATTATTATCTCTGAGTCTCAGTTTCCACAGCTCTAAAAAGAAGGGACTGGATAAATTGTTATCTAAGTTTCCTTCAAGGTAAAAATTAAAGACTATAAAGCCTAAGAGAAAAAAAGGGAGCTAAAGCAGAAATTAAAAGCAGACTGAATATGAATCAGAAAATCAGAAAAAAGGGAAAAACAAAGGAAGTAAAGGAGGAGAGACATTCAAGAATGAGTGATGAGTGATGAAAAAATATTTAAATTCTTTATTCACTACTGCCCCTCAATTCACTGTTAAATGTCCTTGATTTTTCTCAATTTTATCTTAGAAGAATTTACAAAGACATAGAAAAGACCTCGTAAATCCATGATGTTGGCCCAGAAACACTGGACCCAACCCAGAAGTGATTCAGCCCTGCCAATAGCTAAAAGACCAGCTGCTTAAGTAATGAGTTGGTCCATCCAAGAGGTAGCTATTTATCCAACAGACAGATGGCTAAAAAAGTTAAGTTAGTTGGTGGGTTTTTGTTGTTTGAGAGACTGTGAGCCAAATATGATGGCCATATCTAAATGATCTAAAAATCATGATATACCTTGGATTCTTTTCAAGAATCCTGCAGGTACCTAATTAAGAAGCACAGGACAAATCCAGGACAGTGATATACATATATATATATATATATATATATATATATATATATATATATATATATATATATATATAGAGAGAGAGAGAGAGAGAGAGAGAGAGAGAGAGAGTCACTTTATGACCCATCATGAAAATGTGTTACACTTTCTTAACTAGTACTGGACTTATAAGGTTATCTATGGGATAGCTTATTATCTAATAGAGGAAACCAAGTATTCTTTAAGCCTGTTTCTCAACTGATGAAATAATAGTAATCAGATGTAGACAGCTTATCTATTTATGAAGGATATACTTTGTAAGTTATAATGTATAATGAAAATGAAAGCTTTGATTCTTATTAATATTATTGTGAGAAGTGTTAAACAAATCATTTTTGGGGAAATGGAAAACCAGATAATGTAAGCTATATTCTTCCTCCTCACAGACATATAATGCTTCTAAATAAAAAGAAGTAATAAAGTCCAAAATAATGGAAAAGGCACTTCCATTAGAGTATTAAAGTATTATAGCCAATTCATTATTGGGCACATATCTCTTCATGGCTTCCCACAAGAAATGTCATGAAGGAGACCATCCAGGAAATATCTGATCTGACAAGGAGGTGTGCCAGTCAAAATGACAATAGTATGGATCAACCAAGCATTATGAAAGTTGAACTTGGAATACTTAAAAACTCAGTGAATGGTTTCCAGATTGTTGAGTCTTTTATATAGAGGATTTATGGAAACACATGGATAAAAATTGCTCAAGATAGGAGTACATTAATAAGTTTTGAGCTATACCATTGAAAGGAGTGTGTACATTGAGAGGATAATATATAAATTGAAATATCAAATTATTGGGGACAATTTTCAGTGAGATGAACAAATATTAAGAAGTCTGTAATTTTATTATTATTATTATCATTATTATTATTATTATTACAGTTAGAAATATATTTGGAAATGGTAATCAAAGGTATAGTATCTTTATTATATCTCTCCGGCATAAACTTTTTGCTTTTAAATTATGGAATCAAGCAAACAATTACAAAACTTAGGATAATAAAAAGGTGATTTTATGTGAAGCTGCAAATCCATTATGCACAACTTGCTATTCCTTTCAAATATATGACAAATTATTATATGTTTATTTTTACTTTTTTATTCCATTCCCCCACTATAGAAATGGCAACCACTAGGCACAAATAGGTTTATCTATTTGTCTATCTATGTATCTATCTATGTATCTATGTATCTATCTATCTATGTATATGTACATATAATTTTATATATATATATATATACACTTCTATTTATTAATTCTTTGGATACAGATAACTTCATAAAATCATACTGTTGTTACTGTACAAAATGTTTTCTTGGTTCTATTCATTTAACTCTTCATTATTTTGTGCAAGTCTTTCTATGTTTCTCTAAAATCTTTGAACTCATCATTTCTTATAACAGTATTATTTCATCTCAACTTTTTCAGCCATTTCCCAGTTGATGGGCATCCCTACAATTTCCAATTTTTTGCCACCACAAAGAGAGTTGCTATAAACATTTTAGAATATATCACTTCTTTTCCTTTTTCCATAATCATCTTTGGAAACAGACCAAGTAGTGATATTGATAGGTCAAAGTGTATGAGTAGTTTAACAACTCTTTGGGCATAATTCAAGATTGCTCTCCACAAACAATGAATTAGTGTCCCATTTTCCCCTGTTCTCTCCAACATTTGTCTCCTATCTTTTTAGCCAACTTGATAATTATAAAATCTCTCAAGGTTATTTTAATCTGCATTTCTCTATTTGAAAATGATTTAAAGCCTTTTTAAAGTTATAAATTGTTTTGATTTCTTCATAGGAAAACTGCCATATCATGTTTTTTGCAAAACAGATATTCTTTATTTTTTCCCATTATTACAATAGTCTTGTTGTAAAAGTAAACATAATCCACCTAACAAAGAGGAAACCTCAAGAAAAATAAAGTGAAGGGAAAAAAAGGTATACTTCAGTCTGTATTAAGATACATTAGCTGTGTTTGGGATGGAAGGTATTATTTATCATGTCCATCAGAGAAATTGTTTCAATATTTTCCTCCACAGTTGCTATTACTTGCTGTATTTCCCTCCATCCAATTCCTCCCCACTCCCATTTATTCTATTCTTCTATTCATTTTATTCTATTCTATTATTCTATTTTATTCTTTAAAAATGTCATGTCTTTTCAAAAAGCAATTGGGGAATAACTAATATTCTTATAGATTTGACAAAGTTCCAGTAACTATTTGTGAATGGCCCTCCATTTTAATTTTACTCACTATTTTGCATCTCAGCCTCTCTTTTTACCCTATCGCTAATACCTCATCTTTTTCTCCTATCATTATCTTCTTTATTTTAACATCCCTCTAAAATTTCCTCATCTTTTCCCCTCAACCTCCTAATCTTAGTCTATACACCCTTTCAAAATTCTCTTCCAGTGCCCTATCTTTCAGTTTTCTCACATCTCCAGAAATTTAGAATATACTTTTAAAAAACCTGAGCAATTCTGGAAACAGTCAAATTCTCCACTGAAGAAGTTTCAAACTTTTTTTGGTAATCACTCCTTATTACTGTAATTTGCAACTTTCCAAATTCTGTATCTATTTGTTCTGGTGAATGTTATTTTTGTTAACTTTATTTAAAACATCTTATCTCAAAATCTTTCTGCTGGGTTTTATTTATTGGTCCATTTTGTTTACCTTAAAACAAAATGACATTTTAGGGTGAACTTTGAATGTATTAAAAGACTTTGCATTGCAGCACTAAAGAGAGTGCTGATGGATACTAAAGGGGAGAGAGGGAAGGAGGGGGGAGAGAGGGGGAGGGGTGAGGACAGAGAGAGAGAGACAGACAGACAGACGACGGAGACAGAGAGAGACAGAGAGATATAGAGAAACAGAGAGAAAGAGATAGAGGCAGAGGAAGAGAACTTAAATTTTTTTTGTATTTATCTTCAGTCTATAGTGAAGGAGAAAAGGAAGCTGCAATTAGAAGTCAAATCCTCTAATTTCAAATCCAGTTCTTTCTACTCTATATTATGCTGTACAATTAACTAAGTGGTTGAGCTCGCACTTGAATTACACAGTCTTGGTTCTTAGTATCATGCTTTTTAAAATGCCATAATCCATACCACTGTCCTAACCCTACAAAGGATAGTAGGTTTTACTTCCTAAAATATGGCTGACAAGCTTACTTGGATAGCATCACCAGCTTGTCTTAAATGATTGTGACTGGTTTGACGGATCTTAGCTCTCATCCAAATGACAACTCCTTCTACCAGTACAGATCACAATTCCTCCATTCCTTTTCCTCTTGGGCAATTCTTATTTATTCATTTCCATAAACACTTCATGTAAAACCTATCAAAAATACTAAAACCTTTCTGTGAATTCTTTTAACTTCATATAACAAAGAATGTCCATAATGCTCTGGATACTTGCCTTAAAGGCATAGTCTAAGTAATTTTCCAGTTAAATGTGGATCTGTTGATAGTTTTCATATGCCTTCTCATGGGCAATTATTTGTAGGCAAGGTTACTTGCCATGTACTTTTCCATATAATTTTCATACCTTGAAGATTCGAATATTCCATGACATGCCCATACATTAACTCTGGAAAGATATAGATAATAAAGAAATAAGACTTTCCAGGAGTCTTACAATTATATATTGTTTGTTAAATGTGAAGCTGGGTTAGAGTTCAGATGGATTACCTCAAATATACCTCAGTCCTCAGAACAAGAAATTGATTTTTCCTGTAATGTTTTCACATAAAAAAAAGAGAGATGAAAATGTATTAGTTTAAGGTCCTAAACAAGGATCCATTATCTTCCAGAAATTTTCAGACATATTTTAAGATTTATATATTGTTTGCTTAGAAATTATTCCTTCAGTCATTTGCAAAAGTAAAGTATAGCATTTTTCTTGGGTAGATAATTGTAGGTTTAGAAAGCAAATGCTAATCATACTAGTCAATGGACCTTATTTTGGGCAAAATGTTAATCTCACTTCCATTCTCCCTTTCTAGACTTTCCATTTCTGCACTACTGAGCTGTGACTAAGACTGTTGAGTATGTATGGGGTTTTCTATCATGCAATTTACTTGGTTATTTTTCAGGTTAGACCTTAGATCTCAGGACTTTATAATATGTAGCATCTTTGCACCTGAGATGTATTTTTCTCAAAAATTAGAAAAAAATACTAAAGATTTTTTAATATTTTTAGTTTTGGGGGAATCTGATTTCTATGGGATAATATGACTAGAAACTGCTAAAACAATATTAGATTTATTTTTAAAAAAGGAAACATTCGTTAGAGTGCTGAATTCATTTCTTATTTATTTTCCAAGTTGAGCTCTATTTTGCAGAACTGAAAATTTTCCCTGGCTTATTTCAAAAGCTCAAAATGGAACTCTCTGGAATAGAATTTAATTTTTGTGTTTCACAATGGTGAAAAATACAGGACACAACTCATCCAAATTTGTTGGTGAATTTCTCAGTTTACGCATTTCAAATAACAACTTAATAGAAAACTAGCCAGGTTGGTAGCAGCTAAAACACTATTCTTGATTTGTTCAATTCTTTCTGGGTTAAAAATTACTGTGGTTTGATGGTGATTAATTTTTAATCCTGTTCTAAAAGTTTTTAGTAAAAGGCTATTTTTCTAAGAACAGGGGAACAGATGAGTTTGAGGAAAGGGAGATAGTTTTTCATAAGGAAAAAAATACTCTCTCTCAGTGTAGTTCCATAAGATAATAGATTGTTAGAACTAGGAGGAATCTTATAGATCATGATGTAGCCTAGTGTTTCTATTTTATAGAGGGGAAAACTGAGACTTAGGCTAAATGTTTTCTGAAGCTCACAGAAGTTAGTTAGTGATGGCTCTATGACTCATACTTAGTTCCCCTAAATCCCTTTGCAATAATATTTCCACTAGAGTATGGTTTGAGATACTGAGCACTACACTGTTCACATCAATCTATCTTCCTCTAAACTCATGTTAGAAATTCCATAAATAGGGTAAGACTTTTATTTTACAATTAGAAATTGGGACTAAAAATGCATATTCTTTTGATTCATCTTTTTTTTTTTTAGGTTTTTTGCAAGGCAAATGGGGTTAAGTGGCTTGCCCAAGGCCACACAGCTAGGTAATTATTAAGTATCTGAGACCAGATTTGAACCCAGGTACTCCTGACTCCAGGGCTGGTGCTTTATCCACTGTGCCACCTAGCCACCCCCTTTTGATTCATTTCTATAAAACTAATTTGAATTCCACACTCTCCATGAAGGATTTCCAGATCTCTCTTTGGCTCCTTCTAAGATAAAAGAATTCTTTCACTCTCTGAATTTTTCTTTTCAAAGTTATTTTTACTTATTTCATTACTTATTTCTTAATTGCATGTAAATTCTTAAATAAGCATATAATTTTTTTTTGTTTCAAATTCTCTTTCTCCTCACCACATCTCCCTTTTCCTTGAAAAGAAAAGCAATTTGATTTCAATTATGCCTGTGAGGTCACATAAAACATTTTCTCATATTAACTATGCTGTGAAAGAAGACACAAACAAATTAAAACAAATGTAAAGATTTTTTAAAAAATTGCTTCAAAATATATTTGTAGTTCAGTTGTCCTTCTTAAAGTGGATATCATTTTTCATCATGGGTTCTTAGGATTGAATTACTGTCTTGATGAGAGTACTTAAATCTTTCATAGTTGATCATTCTTAAAAATATTACTATTGCTGTTCTCCTGGGTCTGCCCACTTCACTTTGCATGAGTTCATCTCAGTCTTCCTAGTTTACCCGAAACCATCCTGCTCATTATTTTTATAGCATGAGAGTGTTTCATTAAAATCAAATACCATAATTTTTTCAGACATTTCCTGATTGATTGGCAACCTCTCAATATTTAATTCTTTGCTACCACAAAAGGGCTGCTATAACTATTTTTTTATTCAAATGGATAATTTTCCTTTCTCTTTGATCCTTTGGGATATACAGGTAATTGCTGGGTCAAAGGATCTGCACGGTTTATTGCCCTTCCATCATAACTCCATATTATTCTCCAGAATTGCTGGACTATTTAACAATTCTACCAATAGTTCATTAGTGTCCCAGTTTTTCCACATCTCCTCCAGCATTTATTGTTTCTCTTTTCTATCATGTTAGCAAATCTGATAGGCAAGAAGTATTATGTCAGAATTGTTTCAATTTGCATTTCTCTAATGAATAGTGAATTAGAGTATTTTTTTTCATTGGATAGATTTGATTTCTTCTGAAAACTACCCATTTATAGCCTTTGATGATAACGGTGGAATGGTTCTTATTTTTATACATTTGGCTTGGTTACCTATAAACTTAAGGGATTTTTTTTTGTAACTTTCCCCCATTTTCCTGTTTTCCTTCTAATTTTAATTGCATGAATTTTGGGTAGTTTTCTAATTTCACATAATCAAAATTATTTTTGATCTTGTAATTTTCTCTATCTCTTGTTGGTTATACATTTTTTTCTTTTCCATAGATTTGACAGTTAAATTTTTCCATGCTCCTTATCTTACTTATATGAGCCTTTATGTCTAAATCATTTACCCATTTTTGCCTTATATTGGTAGATGGTGTAGATTTATTCTATGACTAAATTGCTTTCCAATTTCCCCCAGTCATTTCTGTCAAATGTCAAAGTCTTTTCCTCAAAATTCAGATCTTTTGATTTAATCAAATACTACACTACTATGGTCATTTATTACTGTGTATTGTGTATATAATCTCATAGTCATAAAGGGAAATGACAAGCCACTCCAGGATTCTTACCAAGAAAACCCTAAATTGTGTCACAAAGAATTGGACCTGACTGAAGAATGACTGAACAACCACAACTACCAGATTGTTTTAATGACTGCTGCTTTGCAATATAGCTTGAAATTTAAAACAGACTGACTTCCTTAATATTTTTTCCTTTCTTAGAATTTTTTTCTAGAGAAATTTGTCTTACTTTTCCTTTGACCCATATTTCTGACCTTAGATTATATTTGTGTTCCTGTCCATCCTCCCAAATGAATGCAAGTTGTCTGTAGTACAGGGCTTGTGTAGTTTTTTAAAAATCCTTGTATTTTTTGGTATAGTGCTTTACATTAAGTAACTGCTTAATAAATCCTTGCTTAAATGAACTGAATTGAGTAGAATTTTCAATTGTCATCAGTTTACATATGTAGTGAAAGAATTTCTCATTTCTCCCTGCCCAGAGCAAGGTGCTGACCAAGGGGAGGTTGGGAAAGCCCAGGAAGAATATCTGATTATGGAGAAGGGATCCTGGGTCAGGAGTTAAAATGCTTGTATTCCTTCTCTTTATATTAACTGTTACATTTGTCTAGTTTCTCACTCTTTCAATGCCTTCATTTCCTCATCTGCAAAATGATGATCTCTAAAGTTTTATTCTCAGAATTCTATTAAACCTCTCACAGGGGGCCTGAGGGAACAGATCTAGAGAAGATGGCTCAGGCAGTTGAAAGTACTTACATCATAGTTTTATTCAGGGCTAGTTGTAGGTTGGGAAGAAAAAAGAGGTATCTTGTAGAAATTCATTATATATGATGATGATGAGGTGGTGATTGTCGTGATGGTCCAGGTGGTGGTGGCAGCTACTCTGTGTGTGTGTGTGTGTGTGTGTGTGTGTGTGTGTGTGTGTGTGTGTTTAAGTTTAGAACCCAGCTGATATAATAGAAAGGGAATACTACCTTTTGCTTTTACTCAATGGGGCTAAAAACATCGACAAACAAAACCGAGAACATTTATTTTGCTAATAAAGCTAAACTAATCCTGGTTTTCTCCCTTTTCCCTTGGGATGGGTACTAAAGTAGTGTTTCTCGAAATAACGAAAAGGAAGGACATCTTCCTTAGGGATAACTGACTGCTCGGAGTCAGTGGCTCTGGCTCTGCAGGGACCCTTTTGGGTTTCCGCAGCCTTGGCTTGCCTGGCGGGAGGGATTTCTGGAGACAAATGCTTGCACCGGACTCAGTTCCAACGTTAGGAGTTCTCCTCCTGGGCCGCTGGACAGCGTGGTGCAACTGGAATCGAGGCATATTCATCTTTATACAAGAGGCTGTCAGAGACGCACTTCTAGGGCAATCCCAATTCTTGCGTACACTAGCCTTTGCAGGAAGGGCAAGGATAGCAAAGCACTAGTCACGTTTGTCAGCGGCAGAATATGAAAAGGAAGGGGCGAGGGCTTTGTACAGCCAGGAGTGGGTTTTGGGGAAAAGTATAGGATTATAGGCAACTGTTCACACAGGTAGGAGTGCGCCTGCACACACACACACACACACACACACACACACACACACACACACACACACACTCCGAGACTAAGGCAAACTCCTTAAAGATGGAGAGAGGGGTCCTTAAGTTCACAAAAATAGGCGGGTCATATTTGATGGTGGTATTTAAGGTTCAAGTTAATCACAGGTTGTGAGGGTTTTTCAGGCTTGTTCATTTTTTTTTCTGAAACTGACCCCGGATTATCAGTAAGCAAGCTCAAACCCATGCCCTTCCTAAAATTAACGTCTTCTTTAACTCTTATATCAGGCGGGGAGAAAGTTGTGGCAAGGCATTCAAGGAGTAAAAGAGGAACACACACACACACACACACACACACACACACACACACACACACACACACACGTCCTATAGTAAATCCACTCTCTGGCTCGTTCTGCTTAGGGAGCTGATAGTTGGACTGTATTGGTATGACATAAGGCTTTGGGGAATTTGTGGTGAAGAGAAAGTAGGAATTGCGAACATCCTACCCATGATATCAGATTCTGGATCTGAGTAGGTGAGGGGGGCAGTTCCCACCTCTCTAGTCCATATCTCGCTGCAGTCAGACTTCAACAAGGCCAGCCAGGAGCATCCGATTGAAGAAATGATGGGAGAGTCAGATGTTTTTGTTTCTTCCTGATTTCTCTTTTCCACGTCTTACCTTCATCATCGATTACACACCTTGGGGTGTTTGGGCTTGGGGTGAGAATATTTTTAGGGGGAGACATTTTGGATGCCGAAGGAAAAGGGTGGGTGCGGAGGAACTAGAAAGGGTTGAATATTTGGGGGAGGAGGGTGGGGTAGGGGTTCTGCATGAGCTCCTTAAAGGACAAAGGTAACAGAGGGAGCGAGAGAGCTAGAGGGAAGACTTTGACTTTAAACCACAGAATTGGTGGAACTGTGTGCTACGCTGCTGCTGCTGCTACTGCTGCTGCTGCTGTTGCTGCTGCTGCTGCTGCTGCTAATACTACTGCTACCGCTGTTCCAGCTCCCGCTCCTGCACCCGCTCCGGTTCTTGCTTTTGGTTGGTTTCAGAGCTCCCGGGTCGGTGAAGGTAGTGAGCCAACGCTGGGGAGCGCCTGCCGGCTGCAGCCGAGGTTGCTCAGGATGGGCTCCGGGAGCCAGGCGCTGTCCATGGTCCCAGCGGTTCTCCTAGCCCTGACTCTGCCTGGGCTGTCTGTGTGGGCGCAGAACGATACTGAGCCCATAGTCCTGGAGGGCAAGTGTTTGGTGGTATGCGACTCCAATCCGGCTACAGACGCCAAGGGCTCTTCCTCATCTCCCTTGGGTATCTCAGTCCGGGCAGCCAACTCCAAGGTTGCCTTCTCTGCCGTGAGGAGCACCAACCACGAGCCATCGGAGATGAGCAACAAGACACGCATTATTTACTTCGATCAGGTCAGAGTTGGGTCCAGGGTGGGGATTTTCTGGCAGTTTGTCATTACCATAGCTGTCTAGATTTAAGCCTAGTCATGCCAAAGCTACCAGATAGGGACAAGAGGGGAAAATGGTTTAGGCTCAGGGGAGAGGGCCCTCGACCCCGCTCCTTGGGATAGTGTCTTGTGTCAGGAGCTTTCTGGCAAAGCTACACCTGTTCTTGGTCTTTCCCAGAAGGCAGGCTTGACCAGTGGTAGAGAAACAGGCGAGAGAGAGAGAGAGAGAGAGAGAGAGAGAGAGAGAGAGAGAGAGAGAGAGAGAGAGAGAACTCAGGACGCGTTTGGTGGCAACAGGTCATGGAATCTGAGGGGGTTCAACTAGGGGAATTATCTCTTGTCTTCCGGAGAAATATATTACTCCCACTCCCTCACTTCTCTGGAGTATGTGTCATGATTTCTCTTTTCTTGCACCTTTAATAAGGTTATAAATATTTGATTGATTTGCTGCCCCAAGAAGTTACACTCTAGGCTCCCTTTGCCTGGCAGGGTCATCCAGAGACTTCCAAACTCGTTCCCTCCCACTTCCTTTCCATTATGACTATCATTACCTGCGTTCCAAGTTCTCCTGCTGTTGTACCTCAAGTAGAATTTGGTCTCTTTTCTAGCACTTTGTGAAAAGTTGCAGAACAGAAGAAGGAAAGAATGACAGCAGGTTTACTGAGATCCCCTGGGAAACACAGGGAAGCAGATACTTTCTCTCCTCTACAGGCTAAGAAAAAGCTATCACTGAACCACCAGCCTTGCAAATTGTGCGAAAGAGAGGGACTTTCTGGGACTAGAGAAATCAACCATTGCTATTTAGACTGGCTGACTATCCCTATAGGTTTGTGATGCAAGGGAACTCCTAGATACTTCTCTTCTGCTTCAGATGTAGCTGGGAAGGGAAAAAAAACTGGAGGAAAGATTTTGGTTGCCAACCCAATTAGCACCAATCATATTAATACTCTGCACCCTAACCAATTGATAAGACATATATGTGCACCTATACATGTATATATATGGATACATATAAATGTATAAACATGTGTGTGCATGCATATTTATATACACATACACACAAATATATATGTATATATATACCCATATGTCTAGGCAGGAGATCAGGTGAAATGATATTTTAAAAAAGCAAAGAAGAAGAAATGAGGTAGAATTTGTATTAATTATTTAATTCCTTTTAAGAAGCACATTTGATATCTGACAGCAAGCATAGAATCTCTCCTTCTCCCCCTAATACTATAGGGGTGGGATGGTTAAAAGTTAAAAATGAACAAAAATGTATATTTCAGGTAACCCTTTAGACTTGGTGCAAATTTTCCCCATCTCCAAGATAATAAGGAATAAAAGAACTTTGTATTTCAGGATGAATTAATTAATGCTAGAATTAATGCTAGAATGCTGTGGCCATTTGAAACATCTTCAGTACCTCCTGTTCCTTTTCAGTGACCTTTCTGTCAATTAGAAGAGGAAAGGTTTTTTCTTCTGTGCAGAGAGTGATAGATCATGGTGACAACAAGCTACATTCAGTTATAAATATAGTTAAGATAAATGCTCTAATTATAATGTAGAGTCAACACCAGCCGTTCTGTGTAGTCAACACTAATCAGCAATTTCCATTATCGCTAATGAGTTGTGCGACTTGCACTAAAATCACAAAGACGCAACTAAGCACTTCAAATTATTTTAAATGTGCTTCAGAAAAAAATCTCCAACAACCCTCTGTTTAATATGATTAACATAGCTAGTGATTTTATCTCTACAATCCCACTGATCATGAAGTCAGAGGAAAGCATTCTGAATGTTTAATCTGAGACGTGGTGGAATCTTAGAATAAATTAAAATAGCATATTGGGATCAGTTATACAGAATTTGTTCATTTGGGCAATCATCACTATGTTATTGGTGTGTGGATGACCTATACTAGTATATTACTTGGACAATTTGCAGGAGGTTATACTGGATATATATATGGATATACTGTAAAACAGAATATTTTAAAGTGTATATTAGAAGAGATAATGGAATATGAATTCAGTATGTGAGAAAGGTGTTTTTATAGGAAAAATATGTTCTTGAATTTATATCAAGAATGAAGAATAAAGAAATCCCGGCTATTCATCACACACACACACACACACACACACACACACACACACACACACACACAAAGACTAACCTTAGAATATAGCAAGTAAGGTGTGTATATTATATTTAGATTAATGGTGTACTTACTGAAGTCTAGTGTTACTGACTTGTTTTGATAACCAATAAAATGCTACTTCAATTTATCGGATGAAGCTTTTATCTTGCTTCATCCTTCGGCAACATGTTTCTTATAAAATGACCTTTGAACTTTGAATAGGAATGACCCTTAAAGTCTGAATATGAATTAGATGGCTGCCTCAGTGGTGCAAAACCATGGACACTACTTATTTCTTACATTATCTTCTGTCTATCATTCCTTAGAACCTTCTAAAGAATATCTGCTAAGCATCAGGCCTAGATGCCATAGAAATGATAAATGGACAAAGAAGCTAGACAGAGGATAGGTAGACTCTTTTAGTTATTGAGTCATTCTGACTATTCCGTGTGCCAGTTGTCCAGTGTCATGAATTATGTCACCAAAAGAAGGGATGCCCACATCTCTAAAATGTTTTCAGGGATGATTGCAGAGATTCCATGGATGCTGATTGGTTGACTTGGGAACGTCACTTCTGTACATATCAATGACTTTTAGAGGATGTAATGTAAATGCATGATAACTGTCTCATATCTTTTCTATAAGGTAAAACTAATATGAGTAGATCCTCACATATTCTTTGGATATATCTAAACTAACTGAGCATTGTTAGAACTTGAGTATTTTCTATCCTACAGTTACATTTTTCCTATGCCATTTTAAAAGCAGAGTGATATTTCTACAAAAGGGCACATTTTCCAAGTCACTTAAGTGGTAATAAATTTCACAAATGCAACTGGGCTTTTAAAGCCATAATCACTAGTCAAAGACCCTCTACACCTCATGCCCCACCCTTGGATTTTTTTCTTTGATATGTGTTGCTGAAAGAGAAGGTTTATACTAATTACTACTGTGTATTTTTGTTTGTAGATCCTAGTAAATGTGGGCAATTTTTTCACATTGGAGTCTGTCTTTGTAGCACCAAGGAAAGGAATTTACAGTTTCAGTTTTCATGTAATCAAAGTCTATCAGAGCCAAACAATTCAGGTATGTTTTTTTTAAATAAAAATTCTTTCAAATAACCACTCAAACAGTTGGACTTATTTAGATGATCATGGTTCTAAATTGTGATGGAAATATGGGAAACAAAATGAACTCTTTTGCTTTTTCAAACAAAATAGTTAGTTTTCTACTTATTTAGAAATAATGCCTAAATTCCAAGACTGTTTCTTATTAAATGAGAAAATTTGACAATGGACATAGGGATAAAATTTATTCAGATCATAACTCTTAAGAGAGGTGGCTTAGTCATATTTAATAGAATGAATTGCAGGAGAACTTTTATGTGCTAAATGGAGCTTATCAACCTTAGTTCATTTTAAAATTAATTCATTTTTAAAATCATTGAATTGGAAATGAGATAATTTTAAGATTAACAGATTCATTCAGGTTAAAAATAAGCAAATATTATAAAACAATAGTAATAAAATAACAGCTAATATTATATGGAACAATAAGATTTGCAAAATGCTTTATGTACATTATCCCAATTGAACCACAGTTCTATTAATTACTGGTAATTAAAGCTTTGGAATAAATATACAAAGAATGAAATAAACTTTTAGGGTATGTTCAAGAAACTTAATTGTCTTCATCATCATAGTTTATATTTAGTCATTTTAATACAGTAAATCTTAGGATTTATAGACAAGTCATTCTGATTTCTCTGCAGCAATACTATTGTTATATTATAATATAAAATCAGTCTTTAAAGTCAGGACCATAAAATCTCAGCCATGCTTGCTTATGCAAATACATAAATCACAAAATTCATATTTTTAAGTAAAGATTTTTCTTTTGAGTTTTCATAATAAATCTTGACTAAAATTCATGGATTTATATTATATTGTATCCGTGAAGATGAAAGAGAACAACTTGCAAGTTCTAGGTTAAACTTTCTGTTAGTTCTCTAAATTTTCTTTTCTTAATATAATCTTACTTTTAGAAAAATGAGTGCTGGATAAAAGTATAGACCTCCAGAACTGAAATAACCCAAACTTTCTATGTTTCACACTTTCAGGTTTCATTCAGATATGAGGGCTTGAGACTGGAAGTAGGAAGTAGGAAGGAGTAGGAAGAGGATGTATATGCAAAATAGTCATTTGCTGTGTCATTAAAATTTGCAGTTGTTTCTATCTTCATTAATTACTATTAATTATTACAAATACTTTTAAATTGTTAGAAATCTAGTAAGGAGTGGGATGAGAGTTTACACTGTGTACACCCTCACAGTTTTTTTGAGAGCTAAACATAGTACTGTTGTGTCTTAACCTCTGAATGTTTTGACAGACATTTATAGCAGTTGGATTAATCAGGTCATTAGGGTGGTCCATTTTCAGTGACATACTAGAAATTCATGTTTCCCTTATTACCAAAAAATTGGGATTAAGCAGAATTCTCCGGGCGAATCTCTAATGAAGGTCCTGTAGTGAGGCCCTGTTTCTTGTACCTAATCTACTCTAGATAGATGTTATTTGTCTTCTGGTTTTTAAGAAAATTCCTTGCAGAGGAATAAAACATGAACTTGGCAAACAACCTCAGTCCAGTAAATAATGTTCCTTAATTTGAAAGGAGAATGATGTGTTTTTCAAACATTAGATCTTTTGCCCAATTCTTCATCCCCTCAATGTAATTTATAATCCCCAGCAGATATTTTTCCTTTAAGTGGAGCTTTTCAGTGATTTTCTTCTTGTAGGTTAATCTGATGCTAAATGGAAAACCAGTAATTTCTGCATTCGCTGGAGACAAGGATGTTACACGTGAAGCTGCTACTAATGGAGTTCTACTCTACCTAGATAAAGAGGACAAGGTTTACCTGAAACTGGAGAAAGGTAATCTTGTTGGAGGATGGCAGTATTCTACATTTTCTGGCTTTCTGGTATTCCCCCTATAAAGTCTGATTTCTCTGTGACATCCATCCAGGTGTGGAGCAGCCAATTTCCTCTGTTATTTGAAGATCATTTTATCGTCATTGGATTGATGTTTCTTATTGGTTTCTCATGGGTGAATATGGATTCTCTTTAAGGCTACTGGGCCAATCTGAACCAGTATGAAGTTTCACAGAATTTTGTGTGTTTAAGTATATTTGGACTGGAATGTTAAGCAGACAATACATATCTATGCTTAATATTAGCAGTCAGAAGCTGCTTGCAAGATTTATTCAGAATTTCATTGATTGGACTTAACCAGAGTCATTGGAAATGTGGAATTTCATGATTTTAAAAGGACTGGCAACCAGGTCTATAAATTAGGACAATTTGCATTCAGACTTCAATCAAGAATTCCTGTCTTTCTGCCAAAGAACTGTTTATTGAGCTATTGGTTCTATTTGTTTTCTTTTGTTTTTCAGAACTTTATTTTATTCTCCTGAGATAACTGGCAATTGTTATTCAATGACTGGTTTTTTGTCTTCTCTACATGTAGAGTATTGGATGGCTGACCCATAGATATACCCTGAATCAGTGATCACAAACATGACAGCTCTAAGGGGGGGAGGGAAGGGGGATGCATCATAGTTGTATTTTAATTGTATACATGAAAGATTCATATTTTCCAAGTTATATTTTCTAATAGTAAGAATAGACCATAAGTCTGACAAAGGAAAAAAATGTTGCTTACCCATGTTCTGAGTGATCAATCCATAAACTTTGGCAAAATTATGCTCCTCTGCAGGAAATTGTGTACTTTATTGTTCAACTTTAATTAACGTGATTGATAATAACCACTTTATTAAAAACCTAAGGGATTTTTTTTCCTTAGACACAACCACTTTATTAGCAGGAGATGAGATCCCCTTGTTTTTAATTATGTCTATTTTTCAAACTTTCAGTTGTATTCTAGGTATCATCTGGTTTTGCCTTAACTCCTTAAATTGTGTATATACTTGTAGATCATCTGTTTAGCTAATATTAAATCTAAATATCCCATATCTAAACTTGGTGCAATATCTCCTGGTCTTTTGTACAGGTCTTATGAGTTCATCCATTTATTTATTATGTCATTATTTACAGAATAAAGGTCAATATATGTTAGCTGAATGTTTTTGACCCTTGGGTTTTGGAGATTTGTATCATATTTCTTTTTAGGTGTGGTTAGTTTAAATGAGATCTTTTGAATTTTGCAATAATTTCCTATGGATTCTTTATTTCATTTAATCTTGCCAGTCCTGGAATGGTGCAGCTTATAGAATGATAATCAAAAACAATACTTTCAGAGAGACATATCAAGTGGAGAGGAAAAAGAAAATCCCCAGATGGTCATGCTAATAATAAGTATATGAATGAGTGATGCTGAGCAAAATTCTAACATTTCTTAACATTATGTAACTGAATAACATAGGAATGCATTTCGATATTATTTCTGTGAAAATGCTAACATGTTTCTATATTGTTACTGTTGTTGCTGTTTAGTATGAGACTATTATTTTTGGAAAAAAAATCACACATAGTAAGAGTAACATTGAATTGGACATCAAGAAGTCTGGATTCTTATGTCAACTTTACAATTAATTGGTTGTGTGATCTTGGAAAAACACTTAACCTTTTGGGTCTATGTTCACTCATCTACAAAATGAAGGGTTTGAAGGATCTTGAGTGTCCCTATAAACTCTATGATTCTCTGACTTTATATTACTGAAAACTCTAGAGACTCAGGCTGTATTACTACTTTGCAAAGAAATAGGTATTTTAGGAGAACCAATGCCAGCTTGATGCCCTATTTTGTGTATCCTTTGAATAGAATACCATGCAAATTTTTATTTATTTAGGATTATGATTTTCATAAGCTTTCTATATTTAAAATCTTCACCTTTATTTTAAAATCTTATTTGATAGAACATACTGTTGATTACTTTTGGCAAAATAGCTTTGATTAACAATTCATATTTATATAACACTATAATGAAAAGCAGTGTACTTTTCTCACAAAAATGTAGGTAACTTAAGATTTCCATTTTGAAGATGAAAAAACTAAGACTCAGAAAAATTAAGCAATTTACTCCTGATCATATAGCTACTGTCAGTACTAGGACCTAACTCTTTCCCTGTCACCATATTATTTTGAGAATCATCAGTAGATATCTCAACTATGATATATTCTTGAGAGTTGTTACGGAAACAAGGTTGTATAAAATGAAATCTGTCTTAATTACCTTTGAGACTGATTTTGAATTACTTGCTATTTCCCTTTATTTACCCCACCATGAAGAAAAGGGAAAAATAAAATCATTTCAATTTCCAGGATTATAGTATATAATGCACTTATATCCAAATGATTGGATATAGCTATATTTAAAATTTTTCAACTTGGTCAAGACATATCTTTCAACATGGGAAAATACCTCTATCAATGGAATAATGGATAATAATGAAATTTCAGATTTTCACAGTAGTGATGTAAGCTTTAGAACATGGTCTTGAATTAGGACTTCTCAGAAGTCTTCCTGCTATTGATATTGAATTTAAATGAATATAGGAAGAAGGAACATAAAAAATGGTAGAGAATGAATTCCCATATTACAGTAAAGAAGTAAGAAAAAAAGGGAAAAGAAGTAGGTTGCAATGATACAATTGGTGTAATGGAAAGTGAAGTTGTTTTTGATAATGCAGTCCTAGTTCTTTCTCTTACTTATTGTGTTACCTTAGGCAAGTCATATCTCCTCTAGACCTTAGTTTTCTCATTTGTAAAATTAGGGGGTTTGAATGATTTCTATGATACTTTTCAGCTCTAAAACCTTATGACATGGGGAGAATATATTTATTCAATGTATCTAAATTATGGGCAGCTTTTGAGAAGTGGGGTGAAAGAATACAATGTTCTAAGTTTTCAAGGAGACAGCTCATATCAATATCTCCATTTAGAAACTTAGAGCATAGCAGTTTTTGTCTCCCTTGCCACCAGGAAAGAGAACTAGGTCTTCTGTTGAAGTTTCTTGTATATTTACTTAGTTCCAACATAGTTACCAATAAAGGTTCTTCATCACCAAGAGTTAGTATCTACCTGTCCATACTCTGAATCAAAGAGAAAAATGGCTTATCATTTTATCTAGCATTTCCAGAAACAGATCCTCCAAGCCTAGGCATATATATTGTCATTGAGCTTTCTTCCCTATCTAATATATATGTATCTATATATCTATATCTATATCTATATACATATATATGTATACATATGTATTTGTTGAAATATGTTTTTAGAAACTGCTAGGCCAATGTCTTCTGAGTCCCATATTTATAATGACTTTGTTTCTATTCCTTAAATATAAGCCTGATTCTTTCCCAACTCCTATCCCCCTCCTACTACTGCTTGATTCAGTGAATAGCAAACATAGCTCAGCATAGAATCTCACGAAAAGCAAATGAAGGGAACTCAAATGAAAGAGTGGATTCAGTTTTTCCTTAGTTATGCTTTCTAGTTTTCTTAGTTTCAGATTAGACCCAAGATACAATATCAGCTATTTTCAGAGCTGACATAGCAGAACCACTTCTCACATCCCTACTTTCAACTGTTGCCACTTTGCATTACTGACTTTATTCCTTCGGATTTCTACTATTTGGTCAGCAACTGCTTCAGTGGACATATTACATACTAAAGGACTCAAGAACAAGTATTTTCGAACACATTCTTTTGGAGTCAACTGTAGCTAGAAACTTTGAAGGAAATTTTGGAGGCTTTAAAAGTGTACCCCAATTCCTGAATAGTAGATGATACAATTCTTGGAAATAGATTCCAGGATTAAGTATCATAATATAATTGAAATATGACTAGATTGAGTCACAAAATTTGTTTCAAATGTTAGCTTTGCTACTTACCACATATGTAACTTTATATTAGTCCTCTTTGGACATCATTATCCTCAAGATCAAAATGAAATGTTTGGATTGATCAAACTGCAAACAGACTGGCAAAAACTATGTGCTAGGCACTAAAGGTCCAAATATAAAAGTGAAAATGGATGTACCCTAAAATTTGTACACACATGGGGGGCAGAACTCAACATGTTTATCATTACATAAATATGATTTAAATAATGGGGAACACTAATAACTGGGGGAGGGATCAAATGAAGCTTCTCAAAATAAGTAGTCCTTGAGTTGAGCTTTGAAGATATCTAGAATTTCCAAGAAGCAGAGGGGAAGGGGAACATAATGGAAAGCCTGCATGAAAGCTTGGCAAAAGGATATAGAAAGTTGTTCATGGGGAACTGCAAGTAATCCAGTTTGATAGGAGAATAGAGGGAATGATAGAGAGTAATGCTCAAATAACTTGGAAAAATAGACTGGTGTCAGATTGTGGTGAGCTTTAAATTTCATAAAGTAGTTTGCTTTATATCTCATATTCTATTAATAGACTTGAAGTTGTTGATCTGAACTTGTCTGCCCATAGAGTTCTAGGGAAAACCCATCTCTTATCTATCTAGCCAGAATCAAAGACTGCTAGTTCAGAACCTGACTCGGAATCCCTTCTACAAGTACCTGCAGTGACATCTTTCATTTTGGACACCTGTGCATCCATCTCAACCTAACCTACAATATGTTTCCTTTTTGAACCAGTTAACCATGTCAATATGACAGAAGTTTTAGCAAAGTAAGTATGCTCTGGAATGTGCCCCAAGCTAGTGACATGTGGACATGTGGGAACAAAAGACACAGCTAACCTTAGAGGATCACACACCTATAACTGTGCCAGCTGTGAGCCTTGCAGTGAAAAAGAGAAAAAATGCAGGCAACATTTGGACAGTATGAAATCAAAGGTAGGTCACCCATATACAATGCAGAGAATCTGAAGTAAGCTCTTTAGGTGAAATGACTTACATTGGCTGCATTAGATCTGTGATAAAAATGTGAATACACCTTGCTTTCCTCTGTAATTTGAAGTGATATTGCTTCAGGCATTCTGATGATTTTCTTATGGTGACACTTGTTAAATTCTCCTCTGAACAGTGCACTTTGACTTTTAAGAACACTTTGACTGCTAAAAGAACTATCTTTTAAGCTCATCTGTTGGTTATACAGAAGGTGCTACAGAGTTAGAAATATATGGGAAATCAGTCAGTGAATTTGTAATTTATTTAAGAACAAGAACATTTCTCAGCAATGTCTTTTTGTCCAGATGGTGACATTTTCATTGAGAAAACACATTGTCTTAGGTGCTGAGCTAAGGCAGCTTTTATTTGCTTGAGGGTTAGCAGTGAAAAATAAAACCCAGTAACATGTCCTTCTTATACTAAAGTTGGAAAGAAAATGCATACAAATGATGATGATGATAAAAACACCAGCAAACTTGGGAAGACTGAAAGTTACATAAAGCTAGGCTGGGCATTTTCTAGATACTATGGGGAGCTTGGCTAGGGGAAAACATATCTCTACATTCAGATTAGTTGTAATGTTCTCCAGGTTTCGTTTCCCTCCATTTTCTTTTTTGACCTCTTTCAGTTATAGTGTCAATATGGAATCAATACGTAGAGGGGAGAATGTTGAGAAATCAATCCATGTCATATAGTACTTTGAGGAGCTTTCTCTAGTGAAGAAAACAGAAGATTGAAGAGTTAAAATAACTTGCAGTATTGGTAAGCCCTTGCATGGTTTTATTTAATAAGTCCACAGTAGGAAGATAGAGGGGATATGAAACTGAGGCATTATGCTACAAGGAAAATGTTAATGAAGTGGGCATTGTGAGTCTGGTGAGGGTGTCAGGCTGAAAAAATGAAGGATTATTAGAATGAGATGGATTTACGAATCAAGTCAAAGTTAGGCATAGAATAAAGGACAAGCAGATCTTTTTGTGTACACATACTCTAGATTATGTTAGCACAATGTAGTGAATCTTGGACAAATATCCAGTTACTTTGAGCAATGTAGACAATTCCAATGGAAAATTCTGATTGCAATGTGTATGCTGAACTACCCTATTTCCATATGGATATTCAATTTTCCCTGTTTTTGGAGTTGTGAAGGCACTCTTACAATTGCAGAGTTATCCTGTTTGGACACCATAGATGGCCAGTCTGAATAATTCAGGACCCAGAGTAGAATTTTTTACCTGAATTATCGGGCTTGGCTCTCTGCTTGGATCCTATTCACCAGAAAACTGACTAAGCTCCCTTTTGCTTTGTGCTGCGTGAGGACATTTTCTTCCAAGTTTCTATAGCTTTTTAGAAATGCATAAACAGGCATAAGTGTTTTTTTTAAAAATAGCTTTGCTTTTACCTATATATATATATATATATATATATATATATATATATATATACATATATAATGATTTTTTAAAAAACTGTGGTATTAAAATGTTCAATTTAGTCTCAGCTGCTTTCTACAACACTGCAAAATGGGTTATCTATTAACATATTACAAGGCACATTAAATCCAAGTGATACTTTGTCAAAGTATGCAAAGTTAGCTAATAAGGTTTTATATTTGAAGAACAACTGAACAAATAATGAGGTTAACTTTTTCTCCATCTTGAGATGATAAAATCAGGCAGAAATA
The DNA here is from genome assembly GCF_037893015.1 of Macrotis lagotis. Taxonomy (NCBI): domain Eukaryota; kingdom Metazoa; phylum Chordata; class Mammalia; order Peramelemorphia; family Peramelidae; genus Macrotis; species Macrotis lagotis. The sequence goes on along the minus strand of NC_133658.1, from coordinate 259,888,896 downwards.
GCCTTAGTTATCTTTTGAGCAAGGCAGTAGTCTCCATTGCCAGCATTTTATTTTTGCAAGGCAATGGGGTTAAGTGGCTTGCCCAAGGCCACATGGCTAAGTAATTATTAAGTGTCTGAGGTCAGATTTGAACCCAGGTATTCCTGACTCCAGGGCCAGTGCTCTATCCACTGCCACCTAGCCACCCAATTGCCATCAATCTTAAGTAAGGTATCAGTCATTCTGGAGCTTGGAGCTTGCTGCAGAGAGTATGCATATTAAGGTAGAAATAACCTGAAGCTCTTTATGGGTGTCTAGGCTACACTGTGGAGGCCCAGTTATGTTTCAGAGGTGAGAGAGAGAGAGCTAGGTGAGATTTTGGGGCAGAACAGCTCTGGGAAATGTGGTTGTTTGATGCACTCCCCCTGTTTGGTTGTTTGTATTCTCCTGAGTTGAATGCATTTCTGAGAAAATCTTTCAGATTAGTCTGTGCTCTGAGGTTTCAGGCTCCATGTACTCCCTGAGTATACTGCTTGGTAGCCATGGTTCCATGTCACAAGGTCAGTGACAGTTGTTATTTTAGGTAACATCTTCTGAGGCTTTCTCTGTTCTCTTGGGCATAGGGGGTAACGAATCAGGGATGTTAGCAACTGAAACACAGGAGATTAATATTCAAAGCTAAAACTGTCTAATCTGATGAACTATTTGATTAGATTTTGTTCATCATTTATTTATTTATTTGTTTATTTGTTTGTTTGTTTGTTTATTTATTTATTTGTTTGTTTGTTTGTTTGTTTGTTTGTGTTTTTGAAAGGCAATGGGGTTAAGTGGCTTGCCCAAGGCCACATAGCTAGGTAATTATTAAGTGTCTGAGGCTGGATTTGAACTCAGGTACTCCTGACTCCAGGGCTGGTGCTCTATCCACTGCGCCACCTAGCCACCCTTAAATTTTTTTCTTTAATTTATTTACACAATATTCTTGTTTAAGAGTAAACATAATACCCCCTCCCCTACAAGAATATAAAACCTCAGGAAAAATAAAGTGAAAGAAAGAGAAGAAAATGTGTTTCAGTCTGTGTTCTGATACCATCAGTTCTGTTTCAGGTGGATTATATTCTTTATCAGAAGTCCATCATAGAAGTTACTTCCATATTTTTCTACAGTTGCTGTTTTTGATTGTAATCCCCTCCTTCCATTCCTCCCCACTACCATCTATCCATCTATTATATTTTCTCTCTCCTTTCACTCTGTCCCTATTCAAAAATGTGCTGTGGGGCAGTCAAGTGGTACAGTGGACAGAGCATTGGTCCTGGGGACAAGAGGCCCCAAGCCCTCATCCCACCCCAGAGACCCAGCAACCACCCAGCCCCTTGGTCCTGGACAGGTCATCCAATCCCACCACCTTGCAAAAAAGTAAAAAAGAAATGTGTTTTATATGACTATCCTCTCCTATGATCTACCCTATCCTCTATCACCTTCTCCTCTCCTATCACTCTCCCCTCCCCCTGCCTCCCTTCTCTCCTTTTACTTCTAGATATCTATACCACATTGAGTGTGTATGCTGTTTCTTCTCTGAACCATTTCCAGTGAGAATGAAGGCTCTCTCATTTCCCTTCTCCTTCCCCCCTTCCATACCACTGCAAAAGCTACATGAAATATCTTAGCCTATTCTACCTCTCCTTTCTCTTACTCCCAGTACATTTCCCTTTCACCCATTGACTACATTTTTTGAAATATATTATATCTTCAAATTCAGCTCTCTCCTGTGCCTCATCTATTAAAACTCCTTCTACCTGCTCTATTAAATAAGAAAGTTCATATGAGTATTATCAGTATCATCTTCCCATGCAGGAATAAATGCAGTTTATCATCATTAAATCCCTCATAATTTACCCTTCTCATACACCCTCTCTGTGCTTCATCTGAGTCCTGTATTTGAAGGTCAAACTTTCTATTCAATTCTGGTCATTTAAACAGGAACATTTGAAATCCCCCTGTTTCATTGAAAGTCCATCTTTTCCCTTAGAAAAGGATGTTCAGTTTTGCTGGGTAGTTGATTCTCAGTTGCATTTTGAGCCCTTTTGTCTTCTGGAATATTATATTCCAAGCCCTATGAGCCTTTAGTGTAGATGCTGCTAGGTCCTGGGTAATCCTGACTGTAGCTCCATGATATTTGAATTGCTTCCTTCTGGCTTGCTTGTAATATTTTTCCTTTTGACTTGGGAGTTCTGGAACTTGGCTATAATATTCCTGGAGGTTTTTTTGAGGGGGATCTCTTTCCAAGGGATATTGGTGGATTCTCTCAATTTCTATTTTTACCCTCTGCTTCTAGGATATCAGGGAAATTTTTCTGTAGAAATTCTTTAAAAATGAGGCCAAGACTCTTTTCCTGATCATGACTTTCAGGTAGCCCAATAATTTTTTTTAATAATAATTTTATCTTTCCTGGATCTGTTTTACAGATCAGTTGTTTTTCCAATGAGACATTTTACATTTTCTTCTAGCTTTCCATTCTTTTTAGTGTTGAACTATTATGTCTTGATTTCTTGCAAAGTCATCAGCTTCCTTTAGCTCCATTCTACATCTGAAGGATTTCTTTTCCTCAGAGAGCTTTCTTATCGCCTTTTCCATTTGGTCAATTCTGCTTTTTTAAAGCATTCTTCTTCTCAATAACTTTTTTAGACAGTTTTAGCTTTGAATATTAATCTCCTGTGTTTCAGTTGCTAACATCCCTGATGTTTGAACTTTATCCATTTGACCTAAACTGGTGTTTAATATGCTATTTTCTTAAGCATTTTTTTGGGGGGGGATCTCCTTGACTAACCTGCTGACTTCATTTTCATTATTTTCCTGCATCACTCTAATTTATTTTCCCAATTTTTCTCCTACCTCCCTTACTTGATTTTCAAGATCTTTTTTGAACTCTGTCATAGCCTGAGCACAACTTCTATATTTCTTGGAGTCTTTACATGCAGAAGCCTGAACTTTCTCATCTTCAGATTGTGTGTTTTTGTCCTCTGCGGGACCAAAGTAATTGTCTGTGGTCAAGTTCCTTTTTTTCTGTTTATTCATTTCCCCAGTCTGTGCCTGGTTTGGGGGTGTTTCCTGAACTTTTTAGTACTATTGGGGCACTCCCACAAAGACTTCAGTATGGGAAACTCTGAGTGCTCTCCTGGTCTATTGAATGACCACAAGCTTGCCCCTCAGGGGTCCCAGACTGCGACCAGGGTATGAATATGTTCAAAGTCTAGAGTCCTATCCCAGGGAGAGAGAGGACAGGCCTCAGCAGTCTCCCTCTGCTCCCTTACATTCTATGGGCTGAGTGCTCAGGGCGCAGCTGCCAGGTGGATTCTACTAGGCCATTCCACAGGCCTGCTTCTGTTTCCTGGGATCTGGGCTGCACTGAGGGCTGCAGCCCACTGAGGAGGGCCACACTGTCCTGGGCTTCATGCTTGCTCTGGCAGAGGTCCCCCTGCTGATCTTCCAAGTTGTGCTTGGTGCTCCCTGGAGCAGCAGGTCAGGAAACTGCTTCTGCTTCCAGGAGCCAGGGCTCCCAGGGACCCAGGGATCCTGGGGCTATTCCCAGAAGGCATTCTTGGGCATATGGGCATGGTGAATCAGGGATGTTAGCAACTGAAACACAGGAGATTAATATTCAAAGCTAAAACTATCTAAATCTGACAAACTACTTGAAAGAGAGACACTGATTCTGATTCTGGTAAAAAATTGAATAGAGAGTTCTGGACAGAGTTCAGGTAAAACTATGTCATTGCTCAGGCAGAGATTTCAATAGCCTCCATTTATGTGGTTTAATGAACTTTGGATAAAGTAGCTGTAGTATTAAATTTCAGGACTTCTAGACTAGGCTGATTGGGAAAGCATGGCTAGTGAGTTGATATTGTACTTCCTTTTCCAAGGAGAAGGACATCTCACATTTTACATAAGTTAAGCAGATCATTTGGGAACTTAGAAAGAAGCTGAGCCCAAGACTTGACTTATAGAGGTATGGGCCTCAGAATCAATGGACTGAAGAGCTACAATGAGATAAGAAAGGCATTATGGTATGAAAGGCATTATTGGTGTCACTGTTTTGCTAAACAATGTGTAGTGGCTCCTTATTGCTAATTAAGTAAAATCAGCCTCCATAATCTGACATTTAAAATTCTATACAATTCTGGTTTTCCATTTTGTTTCTTTTTTTCTTACAGAACATGAGCTGAAAACTATATATTTATTGTTGTTGAATACCTGTTACTGTTAGATTCTTTCCCATTCATATTCTTTATGATTAAAATAAACTGTTCTGATATCTGCTTCTATCACATGCCCCATACAATCATGTTTTCATGTTTTTTCTCAAGCTGCTTTCTGTGTCTAGAATATAATCTCTCATCTTCTTTGCCTGCTCCTTCTTTAAGACTCAACTCAAATGCCTCTGTCATGAATAATATTCACTGATTCATTGATTAGTAGCAATTCACTCTTGACCTTCTTTTGGTTCCTTGTTTTATAGTTCCCTAAATGCTCTTATCAGGTGTTAGTATATGTCATGATTATCTCTATTTGCATCTTATCACTCTGTTGGATTTTAAACTCCATGGAGGAAATGATTGTGTCTTATCTAAACTTTTCTCTTTCTCACTGTTGAGTACAATGCTCTGCACATGGTAGGCATTTAAAAAATGCTTGTAGAATTCATATTGTAATCTAGAGTCCATACAAACCAGTTATACAAACAATCTATTTCAGCAACATTTCTTTTCTTGCTTTTCAGCACGACTTTATGAACACAGTTTGGTTTTAGAACTTTCATCTTATATTTAAAAACTGACATGATATTTTGAATAGAAAAATAAATGTACAAAATAAATATGTACAAATGTACAAAGAAAGTATGTAAAAGGTAGTGTAACATAGTAAGGAGAGCACTAGATATTGGATCAGGAAGACTTGGATTTAAATTAAGCCTGACACCTACTGTGTTGGCAAGACATTTTACATCTCTGGGTCTCAGTTTACTCAGTTATTTCTGGCTATTTTCAAACTATGTTAAATGAACTATGGTCATCATACTCATCTTCCTCATTCCCCTCCAAATGGAACCTTGACACTACCTGACACTACCCTGGGTTCTGAAAGGTAAACTTTCTTCTTGACTTTCTAGGAAAGAAGTCTTCATTTCATTTCCTAGTTATTTCTAAGTGTTGTTATTTTATGCACCACATTTTTCTCCTCCTATTACTTTTAAGAGATCCCCCATTAGAAAGTCCATTCCTTGAAGACAAGTACTGTACTTGGTCTTTTGCATATTTGCAATATTTAGAACAGTGCCTGGTACATAGCAAGCACTTAATGACTGCTTCTTCACTAGTCCTTTGCTCAGGTGTAAATGATGACATTGACATAGATGATCATGAATATTTCTTCTATCTGCAAATCTATTGTTTATGAAATAGAGGCAAAAACTGTTCTAGATTTGGGAGAATTATCATTGATCTCTCTTCCATCAGTGCTACAACATGAAAAATTTATGTTAAACAAAAGTTAAATAGAAGTAAAAGAAGAATATTGTCCTGTTGACTCCAGGGATTGGCCATTTTATAATGACTAGTTGCAACCAGCAAACTTGTGACTGAATCTCATGGCTAGATTTAATAAGACAAAATTGTGGAAAAAGAAAATTAATTTTTTTATATTTTTCACCCCCCCCCATTTTAGGACCTTTTGCCAGGTACTCAGGTTTCCCATGCTGATCCTAAGTAATATCACCTGAACTGGATGGTTCTTATGTTTCTGAAGAGCTAATCTCTCTCCCTCTCCCTCTTTCCCTCCCTCCTCTATGTCTGTCTCTGTCTCTCTGTCTGTCTCCCTTTCTCTCCTCCCACTGTCTGTCTTCTGTTTGTTTTTCTTCAAACTTATTCAGCTCTCATGTCACTTATTCTGGACTTTGTTCTCCATCATTTTCATCAATTTAATTAAATTACTTATCATGGTCAATAAATATTTTTAAATTCATATTCTCTTCAAATGATCTAATGTCTTTGAGCAACAAAGCTGAATGACTTTTCAGATGTATATAGAAGGGGTTCTTTTGACAGTATGCATTGAACTAGATGAACTTTGATATACCTTCTGTCTCTTAAATTTTATTATTCCATGATTTAGCACTTTGGGATATGGAAGAGATTTATAGTTTTTGTTGAGACATTTCAGTTGGGTCTGACTCTTTGTTATCTCATTTGGGGTTTTATTGTCAAAGATGCTGGAGTGATTTGTCATTTCCTTCTCCAGCTCATTTTATAGATAAGGAAACTTAGACAAACAGTTATGTGATTTGTTGAGGGTCACATTGTTAGTATGTATCTGAGGCTGGATTTGAACTCTTGAATATGAGTCTTCCTGATTCTTAATCCAGTACTGTATCTATTGTGTCACCCAGCTCCCGAGTCTGAGAGATATCACAATTCCTTCCTATTTACATTTACATTTATATTTATATTACACACCACAAAGCTAATGAATAATATAAATTAGCATGGATGCCAAAGGGATCCATGCTAGGAAGAGCACTAGAACTCAGAAGAGTAAAAGACCACTTGGGGCTATCAGGGGATGGATGCTCCATAAGGAAGTTATGTTTTTTAGACTCAAAGGCTATAAAGAAAGGAAGGGCAAAGACATGGAAATGAGAAAGTGCTAGATGTCAAGGAATGGTTAGTAGAAAGGCATAATCAGAAATAATGTTAGTAAAGCAGGTTGAAACCAGGGTGAGGAGTAACTTAAATAATAGGTAAAGGAATTTGGATTATAATGAGTAATCAATTAGATAATTGAATCTCTATTAAATATATTATTTCAAATAACCATGACCAAGGAGAGGCATAAATGAAATAAATTCCAGGGATTTTTGGCTCCTGGATGGGCTAGTGGTGGAGATCTGTTGTTATTGCTCTTGAGGGTTTGGTGTCATTTACAGCATACTATATAGATTGTTGCCATTTTCTACAGGCATTCTCTCTTTGGATGTAAGGTCTTCTGCTGCATTCTCTTCTTTAGTGCCTCTGAACACACACACACACACACACACACACACACACACACACACACAGTATCTTCATAGAATTGAAGAGAAGGTAAATTTCTTTTAGTTTTCCACTCGTAATACTACAGGTTCCTTAATAGTCTTAGAATTCACCCAGAAACCTGCTGTATTAGAAACTGAGTATTCTAAGAGATATTGACTATTAGCTTTCCATTCCTCTTAGTCACTTTTTAACCCAAGACATCTCTGACCCTAAAAATAGAAACTGAGTCTATATTATTGTCATGTAATGACATTGCCCTTAATCCTCAAGGGAATTTAGACCCCTAGACTTGCTTTATGGTTTCTGTAGACTTCCCTGATGGTACAAAACAAAAACACTGACTTTATAGAATCATGGCATAATGGGAAGAGCACTTGATTCACTTTCAGAAGATATGGATGGCTTGCAGATATGCTAATTACTTTCTGTCTTTGAATTTCAGTTTCCCACATTGTAAAGAGTAAGAGAAGATCACCAAAGTCTCTTAAGCTCTATCATTTTATGCTCTTAAAATCATATCAATCTTTCTTGTTGGAAAGGGGTGACACCATTGTTAAAAAATTGAATTGATGACTAAGATATGACAGGCCCTGAGCAAATCTAATTGACACATTATACCATAGAAAGATCAGGTTCCATCAATGCCAACATTCAATAATATTTACTATCTTTGTATCTTTCTTAAGTATAAGGTCTAGACCAGCTCAGAATCACTGTATGTGTGAGGTGATATGCTATAGTAGAAAGAACTCATCTACTGGATTTTCAAGTCTTGGATTCAAGTCTCAATTCCTGTACTTAATAACTGTAGGACCACTGGTGGATGAATTATTTAACTTTTTAGAGTCTTACTTTCCTTCACTGTGGAAACAGTAATAGTAAATATTACTATTTACAGGGTTGTGAAAAAAGTGCTTTGTAAACCCTACAGTATTAGATTTTTAATAAGAGAATAATTTCTATGAGTAGGATTGAAGAGGAAATAGTATAATATTGATGAGTCTAATCATATGTTGGTATTTATTTTCCCTCTCAATGTGTCTTCTAAAAGTAAACACTGAACTTGATTATAATGAGCATTTGATGAAACATTGGTTTCTTTCTTCAGAATTCTTCAACTACAAGGCCATTGACTTTGACCCACATAGTTCTGGGCAAAAACTATGTTGGATTTTGAAAGATTTATGCACTGAGTGGAGATTGACTCCAATTATTCTGAGCATTGTGACTTTCTGGGTAATATCAAGATTTTTCCCTTTTCACCTCTCTTTCTCCTTTTCTGACTTTAAAAAGAGATGGGGGGGAGGGTAGAAACTTTGTTGAAATGATTCTTCATGTACATTTGGGAGTTAATTGACCATTGATGTAAAAATCATTTAGAAATGCAGCATACATAGCTTCTTAACTTTGTATTGAAGAAAAGCCCAATCAGTCTTCTTCTCCAAGATATCAATTTTTCTTAGTGTGGAAAGTTTTTGAGATAGGCTTTGTTTATTCTTACTTATCATCAATATGTTCATTAGAGAGCACAATAAAGGGAGGATCACATGAAAGTTTCTGACCTTTCCAAATGCCCTATACTTCAGAGATCTTGCTGAATATGAACCGACTTCCAAATCCTTTAAGGAAAACTTAGCAAATCAGCTTGCACTACCAAAGATTAACACTGGTAATATACACAAAATTGCCAATGATTGTTATATATACCCAAATCCTGCCATGCTTTCTCCCTGGGGAAATTGGTATCACTCATTGTGCAACAGGCAAATATTAGCTGTACAGTGTCCAACAGTAATGCTAAGGGTGACACTGGAGTCAGAGGTTCACTGGATTCACTACCATGACCTAATTTTGCTTCTTGAGTCCTACCCAAGTAAAGTAGCTATTCTATTTGACTATGCCCAGAGAAGGAAGAAGTTCTTAATTGAAATCATGTTGTAATTGCAAGCTATATCACTAGATGGCAGGTGGCAATAGATGGAAGGGAAGTTAATCTTCAGAAATTCCAATTATGGACAATGGCCATACTGAAGCAATGTACTAACCTAATTCAATTCCAACCAGTCCTTTTCTTTTGAGTAATCACAGGTTTAGACGTCTCCCAACTACATTCATTTAATTAGTCCTTGAGAATGAGATTGACCATTTGTCAATAAGTAGCAAGATGATTTATTATATTTGTGGAGCTATTTAAAAAAAACAAATAAATGCAAGACAAATAAAAAAAAACTATTCTCTTTGATGGGTCAGATGCTACTTTATAATTCCAGCTGCAATTGTGTACTTTGTCAAATGGGAGTTGATTTTAGACCATTGACCTCAGTGGGAGGTGAATGCAAAGAAGAAAGATGATTTTAGCCTAAACTTCTTCTAGTAACAAAAATCATTTTCACCAGGCAGGGTTGTAAAGCAATAGAAAATATGCACTAGAGACTAATTCAGGGCTGGCAGGTTGATGGACTAGATGACCTAACAAGCCTCTAATTTCCTCTTCTAATTTCTATGATTACCAAAATGATGAAGTGCTGCCAGTTCATTAAAATCCCTCTATGAAGGCTGACCTGTAATTCTCTGAAAGCCTGCATCCACAGCAGCTATGTTGTGGCATAAATATAGATAGTGGCATAAATCACAATACATCTGATTTTCTCAGAGATATGTCATTGTTTGTTTTGGGCTCATTTCAAATAGCCTGTCCATTTTTATTTATTTTGTTCATGTCTTTGTTTTATTATTATTATATCACAATCACTTTTTTTTTTTAAAAAAAAGATTTTATTTATTTTGAGTTTTACAATTTCCCCCCTATTCTTGCTTCCCTCCCCCTACCTCCCACAAAAGACAGTCTGTTAGTCTTTACATTGTTTCCATGATATACATTGATCTAAGTTGAATGTGATGAGAGAAAAATCATATCCTTAAGGAAGAAGCATAAAGAATAAGAAGTAGCAAAATTGCATAATGAGATAATGGTTTTTTTTTCTGAAATTGAAGGTAATGGTCTTTGGTCTTTGTCCAAACTCCACATTTATTTCTCTGGATATAGATGGCATTTTCTGTGGCAGATAGCCCCAAATTGTCCCTGATTGTTGTACTGATAGAATGAGGAAGTTCATTGTCACCTCCATGTTGCTGTTGGGGTGTACAATGGTTCTGCTCATCTCACTCAGCATCAGTTCATGCAAATTCTTCCTTGCTTCCCTGAATTCCCATCTCTCCTGGTTTCTAATAGAACAATAGTTTCTATGACATACATATGCCACAGTTTGTTAATCCATTCCCCAATTGAAGGACATTCACTTAATTTTCAATTCTTTGTAACCACAAACAGGGCTGCTTTGAATATTTTTGTACAAGTGATATTTTTACCCTTTTCATAATCTCTTCAGGATATAGACCCAGTAGTAGTTTGCTGAACCCAAGGGTATGCACATTTTTGTTGCCCTTCTGTTCTCCAGAAAGCTTGAATGAGTTCACAGCTCCACCAACAATGTATTAATGTCCCAGATTTCCCACATCCCTTCCAACATCGATCATTTTCTTTTCTGGTCATATTGGTCAGACTGAAAGGTGTGAGGTGGTATCTCAGAGATACTTTAATTTGAATTTCTCTAATAAGTAGTGATTTATAGAAATTTTTCATATGACTATGGATTGCTTTGATTTCCTCACTATCACAATCACAATCACTTTTTTTTTTTTGCATCACTCCCTCCCCATGGAGTTTTCTCTTACAGCAGAAAAAAAATCAAACAAAATTATCTGACATAATATTGCTGTTTGATAGTGTATGTGACATTCCACACCCAAATTGCACCATCTCTCTACCAATAGAGGAGTGTTTTTATCCTTTGGCATCAATATTGACATTGTACTTAATATGAGTTCAGTTTATAACCTTTTAATTTTTATTAGCTTGGCTGCTTTTTAGTTTCATACTTTAGTTATTCTAACACCCAATTTTAGCTAACTAAAGAATGAATAGTGATTTTTTACTAAAGAGTGAAATCCACAAAAGAACCTAATACTAAATTTTCACTTGATATAAGATATACGTGATTTGTCAAAGATAAACTTGAAATCTCTTAATTGATTTCATGAGTCCAAAAACATCATGTTCCCCTTAATTCATCAATTTGGACAATCCACAATCAAACCACACATTTATTTTGTGTCTCTCCTGTACTCTGCAGTATGCTAGAAAGTAAGGGGTGCAACAAAAGAAAATACAGTTTTCATTTGGAAGTAATTTATAACCTTGATGAGAGAGAGAAGACAAACACACAATAGCATGAGAGAAGAATAGTATCTGAACAATTGGGTATTGCTGAAAATGGAACCCTATGAATTCTGTTCCATAAGATGATAATGTGAAACTTGTTGGAAGCTTGCTTTTTTTCCTAACAGCTGTAGAGTAGGACAACATATTGACTAAGAGATAATATTTCAAATGGTGTTTATCAACAAATTAAAAGTCTTAAATTCTTCCATATTGCATTTCTGATAAAACAATTTTAATTCAAATCATGACGTTATTCAGTGAATGTTGACTAGAATCATAGGGGACTAGAGGAGCAAGCAGAGTCCCTTCTGACTTATCTGGGATGCCTCTTTATATTTTTATTTGGGGTGAAGATCTTTAGAATTGGAAGTTTGAAGAAAATAATGAAGGCTTCACAGGAAGATAACTCCAAGATAATATGTCTTGGTTGTTTGGGATTCAAGACAGCTTAAGTAAGATTGGATAGGCTTGGTGTGGCATAAACAGTGATTCATTTTGTGTGATTCAACTGTCAAATAGTTTTTATTCAAGTGCTACTTGTTGGTATGAGTATGAAGAATATGTTTCTTTTGAACTTTGGAAGGAAACTGAATGATGCTGATGATGATTATGAATATGTTTGTTCTTTATTCTTGAAGATGATCATGGCATCAGGGAGGTGATGCCATGACAAGAATATGAATTGGATGTGTGTGGGGGGGCTGTGCTAAGTCACCAGCCTCATTTTCTCTTCCAGAGCCACTTGGTTTCAGTGATCAGATATAGATCAGGACAAGTGGAGATGGCCTTGGATGTGAGGCAGTCAGGGTTAAGAGACTTGTCCAAGGTCATACAGCTACTAAATGTCAAGTGTCTAAGGCCAGATTTGATCTCCCATCCACCTTACTCCAGGGTCAGTGCAGGATCCACTATGCCACCTAGCTGTCCTAAGGTAGTTGAAACCTCTTCCCTGAATAATAGGATATTCAAAAAACTACAATTAAAAGATATAAATTTAGGTTGCTTCGGAACCAAACACTGGAGTACAGTGTGTATACAATGCTTATTTGGAAGGAGTTTGATATTACAGAAATGAAACTGAACTTGGGAGTCCAGAGAGACTCAGATTTAAATTATCACATTTCCTAACTATGGGAAATCACTTAAACTTCTCAGTCTCAGTTTCCTCATTTGTAATTGGAGTTAATAATGCCTGTAGTACCCACATCACAGGTTGCTGTGAGGATAAAACAAAATAATGTTTTTTAAATTATTTTGGACTTTATGTATAAATGTATGAGTGTATTCCAGCTATTATTATTCCATTCCTTTAATAGCATGTCTGGACAAGTCACTTCTCCATTATGGATTTCAGTCTTCTCATCTGTAAAATGAGAAATTTGAGCTAGAACATTTCTAAGATCTTTTCATTCTCTTTATATCTTTCTCTCCTTCTCTTTCTCCTTTTATTTCTCCTCCTCCTCTTTTTGTTTCAACCTCCTTTTCTTATTCTTCCTCTTCTTTCTTCTCTTCTATTTTCTTTTTCCTCCTTCCTTTTTTCTCCTCCTCCTTACTTAAGAATGCATATTTTGGTTGCATATTATATATAATTTCCTATCTGACTATCTCTCTGTCTTACTCTATTTGAATTTGTATGCCTCATATTTTCATGGTGGTGGCTGATCTTATGAAATCTATTCTAATAAGTACAAGTATTAATTATGGGCTACTCCTACCATGTTCAAAGGTTTGACTTTGGTAGAAAGCTTTCTGATTTCTAATAGCTAACCTAGTTGGGTACAGAGATGTTTACCACCAGTGGGTGGGCCATGACATCTCATTTTCATGAAAAGGTAAAAAAAATTTCTAAAGTACCTCTTGAATTGTATTCAAATTTACCCAAATCCCCTATACCTTTTGCAAATTGATCATTAAATCCCTCCTTGAATAAAAACTGATCACTATAGTCACTAGAATATACAGAAAAATACAATCATTTAGAAAATTTTGTAACATCTAGGATCGAAACAAAAGCAGATTGTAGCTGACTCTGCATTTTTCCAAGAAGTGTAATTATCCAAACAGACCATTTCTTGTGTTTTTTGCTTAATTAAGGTTTGATTCAGTGTTATATATTACCCAATGTAACATTGCCATTCATGGATTAATCTGATCTAATAAGTAAAGACCTAAAGGAGATCAGAGAAGCTTCCTAATGTATGGAAGGAGGAACCAATGACATTGAATGGCAATCCTTAAACATGTTTGTGAAGAAGAAATTGGGAAATTTGGGTTTTTTTGACTCATAAACCTGAAATTAAAAAATTACTTCAATAAGTCATTTAGTCTAATTTTCTCTTTCCCAGATGAGGATATCAAGATTGATTAAGGTTGATAGAGTTTATAGGATATGCTTAATAGAGCTGGTATTGGAACTTTTATTTATTTAAAATCTAAAAGAAATATTTAAAAGATGAACCAATAGGATGACAGAGTTGAAGAGATCTCTAGATACTAAATGAGTATTCCCAGGGGCAGGGATGAATAGCTCTGAATCAAATGTCATCACTCAGTTCCTGAATAGCAGAAATTTCTCTTATATTGGGCAATTGTGTGTTTTATAATTCACAAAGGGTAAAGGAAGACACATGGCTAAGAGTATAGTTTCTAAGTCTGTTCATATTTTATAATTAACCTTGCTAGAAGGGGAACTGAAAACTGATTTTAATAATATTTTATAAATTTAGTTCTGCTCTATATGCTACTATACAATGGAACAAATAGCATTTTGCCCCTCATCTTCCTAAATACTGAAATTATACATTTTTAATTGGTATTTTCAGACAAAGAGGATACTGGCTAGTTACTGAATCTATGGGTTAAAGTCAATAGAAAGGAGGAAAAAATGCCCCTTAACTCCTATGTGGCTAGGAGTAAGCTAAAAAAGAAAACCCTTTTCTCGCTCTTTACTCCCTTCTCCCAACGCCTAGGAATGAATATGTTTCTTGTGGGGAAGGACTCTATCTTGAATTTTGCATGATCTGCAAACTAGTGCACATTTTACTTGAACCACTGGATGATGCACAGTCCTCATTCTAGACACAAAATCCTAGGGCCTACATCCCTCCCCTGTTCTATGAATCAATCTAGGTTGTAGATGCATAAAGATATTATTCTTCCTTTCACCACCCCTTCATTTTTCTTTGAGAATCCTAGGTAAAGAATATGTTTTTCATATTACTTTTTGGGGTCTGAACAAAGCAATAAGTCAGCATCATTTTCAAACTGTGGTTGATAACATTTATTGCTAATTCTTTAAACCCTGCTTCAAAAAACAATTCTGCAACCTGCACAGCACCCCCAGGAATAATCATTCTTTTGCTCAGTTTGGTAATTCAATTGTGAATTATAAACTTGTGCAGTTGTAGCAAAAACAAAAAAAGAAAGAAAAAGAAAAAGAAAAAGAAAAAAGCTATCAATGGCTATTTATCTTGAAGGAAGCTAAAAAAAGTGCTTGCCAGCACCTAGATTGTAAATCTTACATACTTTATTAAATAAATGTAACATTTCACTCAGGAAAAGAGACTTTTGGAATATCTTGGAAATCTTGCAGGCTTTGAAATGAAATAAAGATTGACTTGTGTGGATGCTATCATTGTTTATATCTTTTCCCAATGACACTAAAAATGGTAAAAATAAAAGATTCATTAAAATATTATTGATATCTTTTGGTTTTTTAATATTGCTTTCATTTCCAAATTCCTCCCTTCTCTCCTACTTAGGGAATCATTTGTAACATAGATTAAAAATGTGCTAAAAATTCATCAATAGACTGACAATTTATACAATTTTCTACACCCATAGTCTCCCCCCCCACTTCTGTAAAGAAGAAAAGGATCTTAAAAGGACTCAGGTTTCAGGAATTCAGACTTTTCATGTTGACAAAAATAGTCCAGAAGGTTTACTGTATGCCAATATATTCTCTCTAGCCTTCTTAGTAGCTCTTATATGAGCAGTTGAAAACTAAAAGTTGGGGTGACAATCTTATCTTACTATAGATGCAGTTCTTCAGGTAACTTGAGCACTATATCAGCAAGGTACCAACTGATTAGTTCAACCAAGTTCCAGACAAGGACTTGGGGATCTGAATTAAAGTTTGAGCTTTCCTACTTGGGTAACCTTAAAGGCAAGTCACCTAACTCATCTAAGAATCAGTTTTCTTATCTTTAGAATGAGAAGGTTAGACTTGATAATCTCCAAGGTTCCCATTTCGATCTCTCTTCCCATCAGCCTAACATAGACTGTCAGTCACGGGTGTTCCTTATGGGCCTAGCCTAGGTAAGTTTGAAGAGAATCATCAGTAAATGATCAGGTATTCAGTGCTGAATCTTTCTGACTATATTAAAATTATCTGTTTGACTGTAGAAGGGATTTATATTGATGGAAGGATGCCTATGAAATCAAGTGTTCTTAAAATATTAAAGCATGTAAGATAATTATTGAGGAACATTACTTAGGAGCAACTTTGCATTTCTTTCCTCTCCTCTCTTCTTTCTCTTCTTATTTTACACACCTGAAGAAAGAAGAAGTAGAGAAAATTTTATGGCTCCCATATTGATAGAGGATAATTTCACATAAAGTGAATTTACAATAGATGGTGGAAGATCAGAACATTCTTAGATGCAAGTGTGATCATGTTGCTGCCAAGTTCAGAAATCTTCAATGTTATCACTTTTCAGATAAAATACAAAATAGTTATCTTTGAATAATAAGTCTTCTACAACTTTATTTCAACCTCCTTTTTAAGCTTCAATTGTCATACATATGCTGCATGAACTCTGTGTTATAGTTAAATTTTGTGCACTTCTCTATTTTTTTCTGACCCCTTCCACTTTTGAACATTCATTCAGTATATCTGGACATGGGAAATATACTATTTCCCATTCAAAGTCAAATTCATGAGCCCTTTCTTCCATGAAACCATCTCCCTAACTAAAAATGGTCACTCATTTCATAAGTTTTCATAAAGTACTTTAGAGCTTTTCTTCAATCTTATGACAACTTTTTTCTATCTTATTTTTATATACATCATCTCCCTCATTAAACTATAAAATTTTTAAGGACAAGGGATACATTATGTTTCATGTTTGTATCCTCAGGATCTAATGTATTCAAAAAAGATATTTGTTAAGTACATGTTGCATACAGAACATTATATGCACAAATCAAAATATGGGTCAGATATAGTCCCTTCCTTTAGTGAATTTATAGTTAAAGTTAAGAGAATAAGATATTTGCACAAATAGTTATAATATACAATATTATGCGATAAATGCCTTAGAGAAGGGGGTTAATCTGGGGACTGGGAATTTAAATAAAGAAACTACTGTATTTGAACAAAATCAATTTCACTTGGAATTCTGTGTATTTTATTTTATGCACTTAAAAATATCATTTTGAAAAGGGGTTCACAGGTATTATCAGACTTCCAGAAAGTTTTAAACCACACAACATGGTTCAGAATCCTCCTTATTAGACAATTACTAAGTAAAACAATATAGGAAACATAAGAAGGAAAGTCACTGCTGAATGTGAAGACTTCTTGAAGAAGGTTCCCTTTAAAGATTCAATAGTTGAAGGGTATCAAAGATGGATGGAGAAAGGAATGAAGGGAAATTCAAATCATAGTTGTTGGTTGTCCTCCATTCTCAAAGAAGACCATGACATCAGGGGAGATGATTAATTTGAGTGATGGAGTACTATGCTAATCACCAGTCTTTAGCCTCCAGAGCCATTTGGGTTCAGTGGCCAGATATGGTTCAGGATGACTGGAGATGGCCCTGGATGTGAGGGTGAGGCAATCAGGGTTAAATGACTTGCCCATGGTATGAAGTGTCTGAGGGTGGATTTGAATTCATGTCCTCTTGATGTCAGGAGCAGGATTCTATCTACTGTGCCGCTTAGTTGCCCCATGATGAAGAGCAAATGGATGGAAAATGGATTCTTTTGTTTGTAAAACTGTGAATAGAGTCAAGATAGAGTCCTTCCCCTCAGGACACAAGTTCCTTCCTAGGGAGTCTATAAATAGTCTACCATGTTCTGATAGACTCTGAGAGCATGCACTTGATAAGAAAACAGGAATCTGGGGAACAATTTGGCTTCTTGTGCTCTTTTTTTTCGTAAAACAATGGGATTAAGTGACTTGTCCATGGTCACACAACTAAGTAAGTATTGTTTGAGTTTGGATTTGAATTCAGGTCCTCCCGATTCCAAGGCCAGTACTCTTTTCACAGCATCATTTAGCTGCTCCTATGTGCATTTTCATATATGAGAGGAACTAATCTGACAGGTTTGTGTTTGTAGGATTAGTTACAACTGTGGGGATGGACTTTATAGTGAATCTATATATATCTTTATCTAATCTATATCTAATCTACATCTAATCTCTATCTAATCCCTATCATCTCTCTCTCTCGCTCTCTCTCTCTATCTCTCTCTCTCTCTCTCTAATCGATAGTCTAATCAATAACTATACTATCTACTTATCTACATTAAGAAATAAAATACATTTGATGGAGATCTAACTTCCAGTAGCATTTTGGGATCCAAGGAATGGATTTATTAAGTGTTTACTATATGCCAAGCACAATGCTAAGGGACATAAAGATATATTTATATAATAATATAAGCATATAAATATAAGCAAAACCAATGGAATATTCCAATGGAAGAATACTACAAAAGTGACCTGTAAAGCATGTAGGGAAAGAGAGGAGAGGAGGTATACAGTTATGAGGGGATTGTGTAAAAGTCCAGAAAGTTATAAGCATATCTATCAGGGCAATAAAGTTTGGCTAGCTTCTCCTCAAAATAGAGTTACTGAAAGGAACTCATCATTGGGAGTAAGTGGTCAATTTGGCAGAGAGATTTGTCCTCCATAAGTTAATGTTCCAGGGTAAGAAGTTTTCAAGTGCTAAGGAAGTTCTAGGGTAAAATCAAAACTCATAGGAATGTATATTCCTTTCTATTTTACCTATGATATTAGCATATCAATCAATCTGACCAAAGGACCATCAAATTACAGCATTAAGGACCAACAATGAAGCATGCTGTCCAATTCCTGACAGAGAGAGAGAGAGAGAGAAAGATGATAGATTTAAGATGTGAAATGAGATATTTTTGAATATGACCAGTGATAGAATTTGTCTTGCTTGACTTCATATTTTTTGTAAAGAATTGGATTTTTCTCTTTTTTTTTTAATGAGGTAGGGGTAAGAAGGAGAAAAAATTAATTTCTGCTCATTAAAAATCAGATTTAATTTAAAGAATTAGAACTAGAAAGGATTTTAGAGACCATTTAGTCTAATTAACTCATTGCACAGATGAGAAAACTGAGACTCAGAGATAAACTTAAATCCCCATTTTGTCACTTTTGGATACATTTATCTTCCTTTATGGAATGGAGGCTCTTGAAGGTGCTACAAGCAGATCACAAGTGACAATAGCTACAATTAAGTTGAAATGTTCCAAATGTATGCTAGATATAGACTATATGTTTCCCAAAGACCAGCTTAACTACACTTGGAAAGGTTGGGACCATATTAGTTGAAGGCGCTATATTTTATTTTTTTTGGTCTGAGTAATTCTTAAAAAGATTTCTGTTAGTTTATTAGGAGGAGTCATGATCCACATGGGAGAGAAATTGGGGTAAAATCGGAAGTATTATCCATCCATCCATCCATCCATCTATCCATCTATCTATCTATCTATCTATCTATCTATCTATCTATCTATCTATCTATATCTATCCATCTACAAAATTACAGCTTCTTGAAGTACTGAAACATTTCTGTAGATAGTTCCATTATTTCCAAGCTTGGGGCCTGGGGAAAGGCATAATGCTTATTGGTTTGCTGGTTTGGAACCAAAAGGGACATTTTATTTCAGTTCAGTTTTAAAGAAAGCTGATAATCACTGGGTGATTTTCAAGAGTGTCTTCTATTAGTGCCTTTTCAATAGCTGCATTTGACTTAGGTCTTAGAGAAATACCTTGACATTACCATATCTAAAAAAATCCCTTGGAACAGGGTTTGGGAAAAGTCATTAATATAACATAGAGAAAAGTAAAAAGCATTATTGAGCATTTTCCATTTTCAAATCCCCATTTCTTCCAGGAGCATTTTGACCTTTCTGTTCTATTTATTCAAAAAAATTAAATTTTGGAGCAAATTCAATGCTTCAGAAAGTGGGGCACTGCTATCACTGGCCTGAGTCGGGCAGTATTCAATCATCTGTGCCCCATCTCCCTTCCAGGTGGTGAAATCTTACAGGACTTATTTCCATTTGGAATTGCTGTAGTTTCTTTCTTTCTCTTCTATTACCCAGGAGCAGCCCTAGTTCAAACCTTAGGGCTTTATTTTCAATAATCAGGAGTCTCTCTTTTTAGATTAAGTGTCTATGATCATGGTGAAGAATGAAAGAAAGGCATGATAACACAGAATATGTTGGCTATCTATAGGCATTTATAAAATTTCTCTTCCCTCTCCACCCCCCATTCTTATTTTTAAATATTTTATTCTTACTAAGTCATAGAGGAATAACTGAACAAGCTTTTGAATTTCAGTAACATTTTGCTTTTATAGGATCATAGAATTTGCACCCTTGGAAATCATCTAAAAAGATAGGAGGAGACAAATATTTAATAGGTGCCTACTATGTGCCAGTCACTGTGTTAACTTTACAAATATTATCTATTTTTTTTCCTCTCACAACAACCTTGGGGGGCTGCCTCAAACCAGTTGGTTCAAAGTCTTAATTTTATTTTATTTTAATTTTTTAAATTCATTAATTTAAATTCATTCAATTTTAAATTCATTGCAAATTTTAAAATTACACATTTTTCTACCACTCTCCCTTCTCTCCCCCTCCCCTCGGCAGTGGAGCAATTTGGTAAACCTATGTATTTAAGTTTAACACATTTACAGATTAGTCAATTTGTGTAAGAGGAATTAAGACTAAGAGAAAAGAAAGAAAATCATGGGATAGGAAGGAAAAACATAAGCTAAGTTTTTTAAAAAGTGAATATAACACCCATTCAGATTCTGTGGTTACACCTGGATGTGGATGGCATTGTTTATAACAGGTCTCCCAAGGCTGTCCTAGCTCTCTGGACTGCTGAAAGTAACTGTATCATAGCTGATCAACCCACAATGTTGTTGTTAATGTGTACAATGTTCTCTTGGTTCTGCCCCCTTTGCTCAGCTTTAGTTCATTCAATTCTTTCTATGCCTCTCTAAAGTCTGATCATTCATGGCTAGTTATAGTTAGTTATAGTATGTTATAGTACTATAGAATGTTATGATACTCTATATCATTCATATACCATAACTTGTTCAGACATTCCCCAATTGATGGGCATCCCCTCAATTTCCAATTCTTTGTCACTACAAAAAAGAGCTGCTATAAATATTTTGGAACATGGGTAACTTTTCCCATTTTTGTATCAGTTCACAATTCTACTAGCAGTATATTAATGTCACAATTTTTCCACATCCTCTCTAACATTTTATTTTTTTGTCATCCTTAACCAATCTGATAGATGTGAAGTGGTACATCATAGTTGTTTTAATTTGCATTTCTCTAATCAATAATAATTTGCAACATTTTAAAAATGATTATATATAGCTTTAATTTTGTCATCTGAAAACTGCCTTTCATATCCTTTGATCTTGTAATTGAGGAATGACTTGTATTCTTATAAATTTGATTCAATTCTCCATATATTCTGGAAATAGACCTTTATCAGAAACACTAGCTGTGAAAATTGTTTCCCAACTTTCTGTTTGCCTTCTAATCTTGGCTGTTTTGACTTTTATTGTGCAAAACTTTTAAAAATTAATATAGTCAGACTTATCAATTTTGAAATTTATAATGTTCTCCCCTTTGGTCACAAATTTCTCCCCTTTTCAAAGATCTGACAAATACAAGTATTTCTTGATCCCTTAACTGGTTTATGGAATTGTCCGTAATGTTGAAATCTAGTACCCATTTTGACCTTATTTTAGTTTGGGGTGTGAAATGGGGGATCTATGCTTAGGTTTTGCCATACTACTTTCAAGTTTTCCCAGCAGTTTTATTGAATAGTGTGTGCTTATCCCAGATGCTAATATCTCTGGATTTGTCAAACAGTAGATAACCCCAATCATCTACTACTACTACTACTACTACTACTACTACTACTACTACTACTACTACTACTACTGTATCTTTTTAATTAAAGATTTCATTTATTTTGAGTTTTACAATTTTCCCCCAATCTTACTTCCCTCCCCCCCACAGAAAGCAATTTGTCAGTCTTTACATAGTTTCCATGTTGTACATTGATCCAAATTTAGTGTGATGAGTGAGACATCATATCCTTAAAGAAGAAACATAAAGTATAAGAGATAACAAGATCAGACAATAAGATAGCAGGTTTTTTTCCTAAATTAAAGGGAATAGTCCTTGAACTTTGTTCAAACTCAGTGGTTCTTTATCTGGATACACATGGTATTCTCCATTGCAGACAGCCCCAAATTGTCCCTGATTGTGGCACTGATGGAATAAGCGAATTCAGCAAGGTTGATCATTGCCCCCATATTGCTGTTAGCGTGTACAGTGTTTTTCTGGTTCTGCTCATCTCACTCAGCATCAGTTCATGCAGATCCCTCCAGGCTTCCCTGAATTCCCTGAATTCCTGTCCCTCCTGGTTTCTAATAGAACAATAGTGTTCCATGACATACATATACCACAGTTTGCTAAACCATTCCCCAACTGAAGGATATTTACTTGATTTCCAATTCTTTGCCACCACAAATAGGGCTGCTATGAATATTTTTGTACAAGTGATGTCTTTACCCTTTTTCATCATCTCTTCAGGGTATAGACCCAGTAGTGGTATTGCTGGATCAAAGGGTATGCACATTTTTGTTGCCCTTTGGTCATAGTTCCAAATTTCTCTCCAGAAAGGTAGGATGAGTTCACAACTCTAACAACAATGTAATAGTGTCCCAGATTTCCCACAACCCTTCCAACAACAAATGTTATTCTTTCTGGGCATATTGACAAGTCTGAGAGGTGTGAGGTGGTACCACAGAGAAGCTTTAATTTGCATTTCTCTAATAATTAATGATTTAGAGCAATTTTTCATATGACTATGGATTGCTTTGATCTCATCTGTAAATTGCCTTTGTATATACTTTGACTATTTGTTAACTGGGGAATGGCTTTTTTTAAAATATGATTCAGTTCTCTGTATATTTTAGAAATGAGTCCTTTGTCAGAAACATTAGTTGTAAAGATTGTTTTCCCACTTTGCTACATTTCTTTTGATCTTGGTTGCGGTGGTTATATCTGTGCAAACCCTTTTTAATTTAATGTAATCGAAATCATCTAGTTTGTTTTTAGTGATGTTCTCCATTTCTTCCTTAGTCATAAACTGCTCCCCTTTCCATGGATCTGACAGGTAAACAAGTCCTTGATCTTCTAATTTGCTTATAGTATTTTTTTACATCTAAATCCTGTATCCATTTGGATCTTATCTTGGAATAGGGTGTGAGGTGTTAGTCTAATCTAAGTTTCTTCCATACTAACTTCCAATTTTCCAAGCAGTTTTTATCAAAGAGAGAGTTTTTATCCCAATAGATGGACTTTTTGAGTTTATCAAACAGCAGATTACTATAATCATTTCGTGCTATTGTACCTAGTGTATTCCACTGGTCCATCACTCTATTTCTTAACCAATGCCAGACAGTTTTGCTGATTGATGCTTTATAATATAATTTTAGATCAGGTAGGGCTAAGCTCCCTTCTTTTTCACTTTTTTTCATGAAATCCCTGGAAATTCTTGGCTTTTTATTTCTCCACATGAATTTACTTACAACTTTTTCTAACTCATTAAAGTAATTTTTTTTGGAATTTTGATTGGTAGGGCACTAAACAGGTAGTTTAGTTTTGGTAGGACTGTAATTTTTATTATATTAGCTCTACCTATCCATGAGCAGTTGATGTTTGCCCAGTTATTTAAATCTGATTTAATTTGTGTGAGAAGTATTTTATAATTGTTTTCAAAAACTTTCTGAGTTTGCCTTGGCAAATAGACTCCCAGGATCTTATATTGTATGAACTTACTTTGAATGATATTTTTTTTTCTCTTTCTAGCTTGTCCTGCTGTATCTTGCTAGGCATATATAGAAAAGTTGGGGATTTATGAGGTTTTATTTTATGTCCTGAAACTGCTAAAATTGCTAATTGTTTTCAGTAGTTTTCTTGGATGATTTCTTGGGATTCTCTAGGTATACCATCATGTCATCTGCAAAGAGTGAGAGTTTTGTCTCTTCCTACCCAATTCTAATTCCTCCAATTTCTTTTTCTTTTCTAATTGCTGAAGCTAACATTTCTAATATGATATTGAATAGTAGTGGTGATGATGGGCATCTTTGCTTCACCTCTGATCTTACTGGGAATGCTTCTAGCCTCTCCCCATTGAATATAATACTTATTGATGGTTTCAGATAGATACTGCTATTATTCTAAGGAAAGTCCATTTATTCCTACATTCTCTAGTGTTCTTAGTAGAAATCGATGCTGTGTTTTATCAAAAGCTTTTTCAGCATCTATTGATATGATCATATAATTTGATGAGTTTGTTGAAGATATAATTGTTTATACTGTTTTCCTAATATTGTACCAATCCTGAACTCCTGGGTTAAATCCCACTTGATCATAAGTATTAACCCAGTGATAACTTGTTGTAATTGTTTTGCTAAGATTTTATTTAAGATTTTTGCATCTATATTCATCAGGGAGATTGGTCTATAATTTTCTGTCTCTGTTTTAATATTTCATGGTTTAGGTATCAGCACCATATTGACTTCATAGAAAGAGTTAAGCAGTGCTCCATCTTTCCATAGTTTTCCAAAGAGTTTATATAGAATTGGAGCCAATTGTTCCTTTAAATGTTGGGTAGAATTCACTTGTGAATCCATCAGGCCCTGGAGATTTTTTTTCTTAGCGAGTTCAATGATGGCTTGTTGAATTTCTTTTTCTGAGATAAGGTTGTTTAACCTGGGTAACTTATATTTTTGTAAATATTCATCCATTTCCCTTAGATTGTAAAATTTATTGGCATTGAGTTGGGCAAAATAATTTCAAATTATTACTTTAATTTCTTCCTCACTGGTAGTAGTTCACTTTTTTCATTTATGATACTAGCAATTTGGTTTTCGTCTTTCTTTTTTTTAATCAGATTAACCAGAGGGTTATTAATTTCATTGTTTTTTTCATAACATCATCTCTTGGTTTTATTTATTAATTCAATAACTGTTTTGCTTTCAATTTTATTAATTTCTCCTTTAATTTTTAGAATTTCTAATTTGATATTTAATTGGGGAGTTTTAATTTGTTCTTTCTCTAATTTTTTAGTTGCATATTTAGTTCATTTAATTCCTCTTTCTCTAATTTATTCATGTAAGCATTTAAAGATATAATATATCCCCTAACAGCCTCTTTGAGAGAATTCCATAGTTTTTGACATGTTTCATTATTGTCATTATCTAGATAAAATGATTAATTTTTTTCTACAATTTGTTTTTTGATCCACTCATTCTTTAAAATGAGGTTATTCAACTTGCAGTTGGTTCTTGGTCTGTATCTACCTGGCTCAATACTTCACATGACTTTTGTTGCATTGTGATCTGAGAAAGATGTATTCGCTATTTATGCCTTTCTGCAGTTGATCATTAGGTTTTTAAAGTCCTAGTACATGGTCAATTTTTGTGTAAGTGCCATGTACTGCAGAGAAAAAGGTATATTCCTTTCTATCCCCATTCAATTTCCTCCATAAGTCTACCATATCTATTTTTTCTAACAATATATGTAGCTCCTTAACTTCTTTCTTGTTTATTTTATGATTTGATTTATCTAGATCTGAGAGTGGTAGGTTGAGGTCTCCCACTAGTAGAGTTTTGTTGTCCATGTCTTCCTGTAGTTCGTTCAGCTTCTCCTCTAAGAATTTGGATGCTATCCCATTGGGTGCACATATATTCAGTATTGAAATCACTTTATTGTCTATGGTACCTTTTAGGAGAATATAGTTTCCTTCCTTATCTCTTTGGATGCTATCCATTTTTGCAGTTGCTTTGTCTGAGATAAAGATTGCTGCCCCTGCTTTTTTCACTTCAGCTGAAGCAAAATATATTTTGTGCCAACCTTTTACCTTTTCTCTATTTGTATCTCTCTCTGCTTCAAATGAGTTTCTTGTAAGCAGCATATTGTAGGATTCTGTTTTTTAATCCACTCTGCTATTTGCTTACATTTTAATGGAGAGTTCATCCCATTCACATTTAAAGTTATGATTACTAATTCTTTATTGCCCTCCAAGCTATCTTCCCTCTGTTTGTATTTCCCCCCTTTCCCCAACTTGATCCATATTTTCCAGGATTTTGTTTCTGAATACCACACCCTTCAGTGTGTTTTCCCTCCTATATCCACCCCTCCCCTTTCTTTCCCCTTTCCATTTTTCCCTTTTCCTTCCCTTCCTTTTGTTAGTTCCCCCTTTCCCCTCCCCCTACCTTTCTCTCTCCCTCCTCTTTTCCCCTTTTAATACTTGAAAGGTTAGATGTTTTTTAAGTTAACTGAGTATGTGTGTAAGTTGCCTTTAAGCCAAATCTGATGAGAAGAAGATTCAGGTGTTTCTCATCTCCTCCCTTCTTCCCCTCTATTACCATAGATATTTTGTACCTCTTAGTGTAATGAGATTTACCCCATTTAATCCCCTCCCTCCTCCCATCTCCTTCCTGTCCCCCTTTTTTTTAAGGAGGTAGAGTTTTTAAAATCATTCTATCTGAGTCATAGAAAATTCTGGGTATCCGTCTCTTCTAGCTAAGTACATTCTATCTAATAGAGTTACAGTTCTTGAGAGTTATTAGAATCTTTCTCCCAAGTAGGGTTATAGCCAGTTTCATCCCATTGGATAGCATCTTCATGGATAAGTCATGATTGTCCATCACTTCTGGTTAGGTATATTCTCTCTGTTAGACTTACATTTCTCAAGAGTTATCAGAATCATTTCTCCCCATGCTGGGATATAGCCAGTTTCAACTTATTGGAAAGCAGTCCCCCCCCCCCTTTTTTTTTACTTTTTCATGTGTCTCTTGAGCCTCCTGTTTGATGTCCAAATTTTCTATTTAGCTGTTGTCTTTTCATCAGGAATTTTTGAAATTTTTCTATTTCATTAAATGTCCATTTCCCCACCCTGAAAAAGAAGGCTCAGTTTTGTGGGATAGTAGATTCTTGACTGCATTCCAACCTCCCTTGCTCTTTGGAATATCTCATTCCAGTCCCTTCAATCATTTAATATTGATGCAGTCAGGTCCTGCTTAATCCTTACTGTAGCTCCTTGATATTTAAATTGTTTCTTTCTGGCTGCTTGCAGGATTTTCTCTTTTATCTGATTGTTCTGGAATTTGGTCACAACATTCTTTGGTGTTTTCATTTTAGGATCTCTTTCTGGAGGGGATCCATGCATTCTTTCAATAACTACTTTGCCCTCTGGTTCCATGATATCAGGGCAATTTTCCATCACTAGATCCTCTAATATTAGGTCCAAACTTTTTTTTTCTCTTCAATGTTTTCAGGAAGTCCAATAATTCTCAGTTTGGCCCTCCTCGACCTATTCTCAAGGACAGTGGTTTTGCTGATGAGATATTTTACATTTTCTTCTATTTTTTCTATTTTTAAAATTTGTTTAACAGGCTCTTGCTGTCTCATGAATTCATTAGTTTCTGAAGACCCCATTATTTTTTTTTGGGAGAAGTTTTCTTCATTTACCATTTGCATCTCCTTTTTCAGTTGGTCAATTCTATGTTTGTAAGAGCTTTCCGTTTGACCAGTTGAGGTTTTGAGAGAATTATTTTCTTTTTGCATTTGCCTAGTTGAGTATCTGAGAGAATTATTTTCATTTTGTATTTGTCCAATTGATGATCTGAGAGATTTATTCTCTTGTATTTGGCTAATTGCATTTTCCAATGATTTGTTTTCTTGTTGCAAGGTGTTACTCTTCTATTGGGTTTCTTTTCCCAAATTTTCCAATTGATTTTTTTCTAGTTTTTTTTGCAAGGGAAATGGGGTTAAGTGGCTTGCCGAAGGCCACACAGCTAGGTAATTATTAAGTGTCTTGGGCTGGATTTGAACTCAGGTGCTCCTGACCCCAGGGCTGGTGCTCTATCCACTGTGCCACCTATCCACCCCTCCAAATGATTTTTTTTTTAGATTTTGCAAGGCAAATGGGGTTAAGTGGCTTGCCCAAGGCCACATGGCTAGGTAATTATTAAGTGTCTGAGGTCATATTTGAACCCAGGTACTCCTGACTCCAAGGCCAGTGCTCTATCCACTGCACCACCTAGCTGCCCCCTCCAATTGATTTTTAAACTCCTTCCTTATTTCTTCAAGGAAGTCTTTCTGTGCTTCAGACCAGATCATATTCTCCTCAGAGGTTCTAGGTCTCTCTAAGTTAGGGTCTTTTCCTTCCAAGAATTTTTCTATGGCTCCACCTTTCCACTGACCTTTCTTCATTTTGCTTAGACCTTGAGTTGGAGAGGGACTGGTTCACAGAGGTTTGGTGTTGGGATCCCTAGGGGCTTTACTCACTGGGTGCAATTTCTCTTTTTTGGCCAGTAGGAAGTACTGGTTTCTTTCTCTGGAGTGTCTGTGACCTTGATTGAAGCCTACTCCCTTAGCCTGGAGGGAGTGATTGAAGCTTTGAATACTTTTGCCTTCAATCAGTGGTGGGCTTTACCCTGGGGTGAGGTCATCCCTCTACCTATTGTCAGCTGGGCTGGTTCTTCTGATCACACACCTATGCCCATGGCTGCAGAAGACAAATCCTGAGGTAGATGTTCTTTCTCCTGGCTTTTCTTTCTGAGTTTTGTGGGTCGGATTTCTGTTAAGAGCTTTGTTTCATATCATAGATGGGGAAAGATCAGGAGACATTATAACTGTGCCTGTCTTCTCTCCACCATTTTGGTCAGAAGTTCCTTGTATCTTTTTTTTAATCCATTGAGTCGTTTCTTTATTTCCTAAATAGAATCACGTGGTTTGGATGACTACTGCTTTATAACTTGTTTTAGATCTGGTGCAGTTAGACCACCTTCCTTTTTTTTTCCTTATCAATTCCCTTGGTATTCTTGATTTTTTGGTTGCTTCAGATGAATTTTGTCACTATTTTTCCTAGCTATGTAAAATAGTTTTTTGGTAATTTTATTGGTATGGCACTGAATAAGTAATTTAATTTGGGCAGAACTTTCATTTTTATTGTATTACAGCTTAACTATGAGCAATTGATGTTTTTCAAATTGTTTAGATATGACTTTATTAGGGTAAAAAGTATTTTGCAACTGTGTTCATATAGTTCCTGGGTTTGTCTTGGGGAATAGATTTCCAGGTATTTTATGTTGTCTTCAGTTACTTTAATTGAAATTCAAATGCCTAATTTTAGAGATGAGGCAATTTGGATTTGGAAGTTTAGGACCTAGATTTTAATCCAAGTTCTGCTATTTAGTATTTGTATGGATATGTCATTTAATATTAAACTGTCTCATCTGTAGCATTAGGGAGTTACATTAGATAATCTTAAAGAATTCTTTCTACATTTAAGTCTGTGGTCCTTGAGAGTGAGGTTAAGATAATGAGAGGGGGTAAAGCAATGTGAAATGAATACTGAATTTGGTGTCAGAGGATTTTGGTTACAATATGAGTTCTGCCTCTTTAAACCTGTGTGAATACAATCAAAGTATCTCATCTTACTCCCTCCTTATCCCAACCTCAATCCTTCCAAATCTCAGTTAGAGTCCCACATTCTGAAAAAGAGACTTTCCTGATTCACCTCAATGCTAGTGACTTCCCTCTGAAATTATCTCCAATTTATTCTATCAATATATCATTTTTTCATATTTTTCCATGTCAAGAGCCTATGATCCTTGAGAGTAAGGCCTGATTTTTTGCCTTTCTTTGTTTCTCCAGTGCTTATCACTGTACCTGAATATAATAGATGCTTAATAAATTCTTATTTGCTTTTTGATTAGTGTGTGTGTGAATGTATGTAGCTATGCTCATGTTTCTGGGCTTGCTTTAGACATGTCAAATTTTTTCCCATAAAGTCTTTACACTATGACAGGACCATCATTAATCTGTCTTAATTCAGCACAAAAGACCCATCTTGATAATGGCTTTTAGTGAATATGGTTAATGTGAGCAATGCAGATGACTGTATGCCAATTCTGGACAAAATAGTTCAAAATTTCATTTTTACAATATAGAAGAAGAGAGGACAGAAAGCTTAACTGTTGTAACCAGTTGAATTGCATATTAAACTTAAAAAAATAAATGAAATAAATTAAATCTTGGTGGCATGATAGAGCAGAAATAACATGGGCTTTGGAATCAAGGGACTTGAGTTCAAATCTTGCTTCTGATATTTATTTTGGACAGCTCACAAACTTTTTGAGACTTAATTTATTCATTTTTATAATTAGGGGATTGGACTAGATGGCCTTTCAGGTCCATTCCAACTCTAGATCTATGGTCCTATGGATAATTTTCTTTTTGAAACATTTTCCTATTACTAATTTTGAACTCAATAATCATTGTTATTTCCATAGAGCAAGTAAAAAATAGAAAAGGAAGATTATATCTGAGCCCACAAATCTCTATTACATATGTCATAATTTTTAAAAATATAATAGAGTTACTTTCAAAGTTGTCTATCATCAAATCTGAGCTGTCTTTTTCCCTGTTCTTTTTAAAAATGCTTCAGTGGCCTTCTTTTAATTTCCTATCCTTTTTTCCTTTTTTGCTAATGCTTCTAGTTATTCTGGTCTCCCAATCTACCTTCTCAATTAAAAAAAACCCCAACAGTTTAGGTTTGTGAAGCACTAGTCCAATACCACTTGTGCTGAATGCAGTTATTACTTCTCCCCCCTTGGGGTTCTAGGGATACTCCTAACACAGTTTTTTTTTCCTTCCCACTATTGCTCATTAACATACCTTTGTTGTGTTCCCCCCAATGTCATCAGTTCAATTTCCATCACTCAATATCAGTTAGTCAATTGACATATATTAACTTTTAGAAAAGAATATTTAAGAAGATACAGAAAAGACTGAAATATTATGATATCCAAATTCTGGGGTACATGCTTGTTTTTTAATACTTTATTCTCTTTGGAGGCAGTGCTCAAACTTAATATAGTTACTACAAGCATTCCTCCTACCAAGTCCTA
Organism: Macrotis lagotis; assembly: GCF_037893015.1. Taxonomy (NCBI): domain Eukaryota; kingdom Metazoa; phylum Chordata; class Mammalia; order Peramelemorphia; family Peramelidae; genus Macrotis; species Macrotis lagotis. The sequence continues at coordinate 259,858,258 of NC_133658.1, read as the reverse complement.
CCAAGTGGGTGTGGCATAGCTGATTAACAGGTGTCTGGGTCAATTCATTTATTGACAATGTCAGGCAGGCTATTTCTCAGGATTGGATATACATTGAACTTGGCTTCTTCTCCTACCAGCTTTTAACTGTTGAGTGGACTTTTCATGGTTCTTTCAACCTTTGACACTCACAAAATCATAACCTGGTCAGCTCTATCACTAAAATTCATTCACCTAAGATCAGAAAATCATAAACACAGGGACAAAGGAAACAGAGATGCTAGGTCATTATAACCATGTAATGAGTGAGTGAGAGAGATAACTCAAATGAAGCAGGTTACTGGTGCTACCTTTGTCCCCTCTTCTCCAAGTCAAAGCTCACAGAAACTCTTGTGTCAGTTATGATCAGAGGAGAGAGATTTACTCACTTTGAGCATTTTGTAAACACACTCAATTCTTGCTCAATAGTCAATTAAAAGCTTTTTAAAATCATATTTCAGTGAGTCTTTGGCAAAGAATTAAAGGATGCCTTGAGTGCTCTGAAATGGGGTGTGAAATCTCCATCATGTATTTGTGAATGGAGACTGCTGAAAATTCTCCTCTTTACAAAGGAACATTTCAATCTGTTTAATAAAAAAAGCATAATATAGCAAGACAAATCCATATAGTTATCATGTTCAGAAATAGATGTCTGTATATGTTTATCAGCCCTCCATCAGGAGATATGTAGACAGAACTCATCACTGGAATTCAAGAACCATTGATTGCTCTTTAAGTCCTTGAATTGATCGGAATTCTTAAATCTTTGAAAGTTGTTTTTCTTTACAATGTCATTGTCCTTAATTAAATTATCCTTTTGTATCTTCTCATTTATTTGCATTATTATACATTGCTTGGTAGTCTTTTAAATCATCCTCTTCATGATTTCAAATATTACAACAGCATTCTAGTCCCTCATATGTGATAATGATTTTTCTAGCCCGATTAGTGCCGGAATGCTTAAAACCAATAAAGGAATATTTCCCTCCTAGTTTTCCTATGGAGGTCACTTATCCCCTACTATTTACATAATTTTTCCTCTTTGATGAGGACCTCTTTAATTTGTCTATGTGAAACTTGAATTAAACAGGGAACAATTATATAATTTTTACTCTTATGTATTCATATGCTAAATAATATATCCTACAGACAGATTACATAGGCTTTTCTTCTACATATGTACCCACTAGATCAGGCTGGAAAATCATAAAGTACCTCCAAGATGTTGAGGATCAACTCACCCAAATGGTGCTGTCATATTGAAAAATAAGGACACACATTCACTCATGACTGGAACTAGTGCTTGAACTCCCCAGAATATAAATAGATGAGATAGCGCACTCAACTGCAACGGCAGGGAAAGTGGCTTACTTGTCCCATGAAAGAAACTTTGGCACACTCAAAACTCCAAAAACACCAACCTCTTTCTTCTAATGTGGGAATATACTTTTATAAAGAAAAAGTGGTAGAAAGATCCAGAGAGAGGGAGGAAGGGAGAGAGACAGAGAGAGAGAGAAAAGAGAAAGAGAGAGAGAGAGAGAGAGAGAGAGAGAGAGAGAGAGAGAGAGAGAGAGAGGAGAATAAAGGAAAAGAGGAGCACAGAAGAAAGAAGACAAAAAAGATCATGGTCAAGACTTTTAGTGTGTCAGAATGACAGTATTCGGGGCCCATATATGAAGCTTTGATTTAGTTCCCAATCCATCTTTGTCATCTTCAGCAAATTTCATTTGATGTTTAACTTACCCCCCCCCCCCCATGCCCTCCATTTTGGTATCATATCTTTTATGTTCAGGGATTTTATGCTACCCTTTGACAATCCAGAATCTGTCATTGCATAGCCTCACTTGGACCTGTTCTATTTGCTATGCTTTTATCTCCATTCCATAAAACATTTAACTGACTTGTCTCATATTCCCTCAGACCCACAGCAGTTTACTAGCTAACATAAAATCATACTACTATACTTCAAAGGGTTCATGAATTCATTGGTATGGTTACTTCCTTCACAGATATAGATTGTACCCTTCTACATCTTCCTAGAGAGGATCTTTGAATTATGATCACTAAACTTAATAACCTGTTGATCTGTTAGTGAGCTTTCTTCACTTAACGAGGTTGCTTTTAGGATCACACACACACACACACACACACATACACACATGCACACACACACACACACACAAGCACACATAGAGCTCATGACTGTATCCATATTCAAGGCCTTTTCAGGGTTAGAGGACCTGCCTAAGTTTTAACTCAGTTAGACTAACATTTGAGAACTCAGGATCACTTCCACACTATTATAGAGTACTAGGAAGGAAAACTTTAATAGAGGGACAGAGAATCATTGAACATGAAATTTAGAATCTTCATCAGATAAACTAATACTTTTCCATACTTTAGTGGATCCCAGGCCTTGCCCTCAAAGAGTATAAACCATAACAAAGACACGTCTCATTTTGTGCCATTCTTACCTATGTTCTCCAGGGCTCAGAAAATCTTTTCCCAGTTATTAAAATTTCATGATTAACACTACAATAGTTGAACTAGTTCTCTCTTATCTCCAAATGGCTGCATGATGAGTTTACCCTCCATACTGATCATGTATTTCCTGCATGATATAGTTCTTGCACTTATGTCACCATTGGCAAAGGTCTATATCATACTTAAGTCCATACTCTGTTTCTCTTTTGCACTTCGGGTCATTTGTAATTTTGATTCTTTTAAAATTGTACTGTCACCTGATTCACAACTCTTTTGGATAAACTAATCCACATTGAAGTGTCATTAGATGATAATGACTCTTGTCACTTTTCTCTCAGGATCACTTTATGGAAGAAATTGGATAGCATTAAGCAGAATAATATAAAATATATATTATCAGGGTAACCTGAAGTTTAACAAAGGATTGATTCTTGAATCAGGAAAATGGAGAGGTTGATGTGATGGATATCTAAAGATCTGAACAATAGTATTTTTATTGTATGACCTTGTGTGAGTCATATTTCCTCAGGGTTTGCTTCTCTCTAAAGTTATGAAGTTAGTTGAAAAATAATCTTCATGGTTCCTTCCCATTCAAAATCTCATATCTTAAGATTCCCAGGGATGAAATATCACAGAGGGATGAGTTTTTAATGTACATTATTAGGGAGATAGTTTGGGGGTAATAGAGCCATTCCACAGATAACTATTCCCTAGATTCCATAGATTACTATAGGAAATATCAGTTTTTCATCTCATGAGAAAGATAAAAAAAATAAAAAAATAAAAAGGCAAAAAGGGAAGGGATTTAATATAAGTAGAGGAGGATAAACATATAATAACAACAATAACAACAACAATAATACTAATAGTTAATATTTTATAGTATTTTCAATGTGCCAAATAATTTGTTAAGTAGTTTAGAAATATTTTGTCACTAGAGCCTCACAACAATCTGACTCTTATTATTCTCCTTTAATAGATGAATAAATTGAAATTGACAGAGGTTGTAACTTGTTCAGTATCAACAGTTCTTACATATCAGAGACCACATTGAAACTCAGGTCTTCCCTACTCTAAACCCAGTGCTTTTTTATCCAATGATCCATCTAGTTGCCTTAGTAGAGTAAGAAAATAACATGGATAGAAAACACATAGCTACAAACTGTCTAAGACAGTATGGTACATCAGCTAAACTTCTGAAAATTGGATTTAGAAAGTTCTGCATTTAAAAATCATCTCTGATACCATTTGGATGAGTGAGTAATAATGACAGCAATGGCAAAAACAATGATGATGATGATTGTGATGTTGATGAGAGCTAGCATTTGAGATTTGCAAAAGACTTTACATTTTCCCCCCCTTGCAACATTGAGAGGAAGGTACTTTTATTTTTATTGACACTTGAGGAAACAGAGACTGAGGTTAGATTTGCCCAGGGTCACAGTGCTAGAAAGTATCTGATATCAGATTTGACCTCAGGACTTCCTGACTATAGGTTTTATGCTGTATTCACTGTAAGTCACTTAACTTTTCTGAGTCTCAGGATTTTTATCTGCAAAATGGGCATGCCCTTTCAAAGAAGGGTAAATATAATGGCTGAGGTATTGAGAATGTTGAACACGCTTTGGTTGAAGAATAGGAATGAAAAGATATAGGGCAGGTACAATTGTTGCCTGTGAGTATGTGAAGGACTCACACAAAAGGAAGATTTGACTTCTTCCCCAGTTTGAATAATGAATGTAAATTATTCATTCCAAATCTTCATGACTCCATTTGGGGTATGCTTGACAAAATACTACTATGGTTTACTATTTTATTCTTCAGATCATTTTACAGATGAAGAAATGGAGGAAACAGAGGCAGAGGTTAGATTTGCCCAGGGTCACATAGCTAATAAGTGATTGAAGTCAGTTTTGAACTCCTGAAGTTGAGGGCTTTTTAATTTTTTTTTTTACTTCAAGCCCAGCACTCTATCCATGGAATCATCTAGCTACCTGGAAAGAAAATATAAAAGAAACAAATTTAAGCAGATTATAAGGAAAATTTTCCTGAAATAGTTGTCCAAAAGTGGACTAAGAATATAGGTACATCTGAGAGACCTGTTATCAACAATGCCATCCACATCCAGAGGAAAAAAAACCATAGCATCTAAATGCAGAGCAAAGTATACTGTGTTGACTTAAAAAAACCTTTTTATGTTTTTCCTTTCTTTCTTATGTTTTTCCCCTTTAGTTTTAATTCCTCTTTTACAATATTATTAATATGGAAATATGTTAAGCATTATTGTACATGTGCAACTTTTACCAGATTGTTTGCTACCATGGGAAGGGGGAAGAAAAGGGAGGGTGGTAGAAAAATGTGAAACTCAGAAACTTGCAAATGGATGAATATTGAAAATTACCTTTGAATGCAATTGAAAAAAGTAAAATAGAATTTAATTTGAATAAAGACTACAGGTTCACAGGCTCATAGACTTAAAACTAGAAGGCAATTTAGGGGTCAGCAAATCAAACTATCTCCTTTTACCGATGAGGAAAATGAGGTTCAGTTTTCAGAGACTTTGGGAGGTTGTAAGTTTCAAATCATTGGAGGTCTTCCTCCAGAGACCACCCGACTTTCCCTTGTCAGGAGTGTTGTAGAGGAGGTTTCTGATGAGGTAAGAATTGGAATGGAGAATGTTTGAGGTTCCTTCTGGCTCTTAGATTCAGTAGTTTTGTGAATGTCTCTCTCTCTCTTCTCTCTTCTCTCTCTCTCTCTGTCTCTCTGTCTCTCTGTCTCTCTAGCCTCCCTTCCCCACTCTCCCCAACATAAATGAAATGAGGGACAGAATTGTCCAGGAACCATCTGAATATATGTATCTGAACTCTGTCCCTAACTCTTCCCTTCAGCCTTTTCTTGTTTGTTATGTACAATATGATGTACCAAGATTATATGCTTCAAGAGGAGCATGCAGCCTTCTGGGATAGTACAAAAGACGAGCTGTCAGCAGAATCCTAGAGAGTTGTGACTTCAAGGGCACTGAGAGTAAAAGGTGCTGGGGAGAATTGGCAATTCCTTAGTGATACTGAGAGAGAAAGCATTTCTTTCCATGAGATGGGTTACTGTGTTTACAAAGTTGGAAGTTTGCTTGTTTAACAGAGAAGACGTGCTGTTGGGAAAGTGAGGAATGTGCTGTGTGCTGAGGCTCCTTCTATGCCCCTTTCCTCACCCGCCACAGGGGAAAGAAAAAGTAAACATGTTCCTCTGTGGGGTTGTCATGCTGGGATTAAATAGAGTCTTAGGGAAATCCAGAAGTCTGACTTTTAATGGGTTTACTTGTATTAATCCCCTAAAGGGAAGCTGTATAGAGCACATATGCTTTTAAAATGGAATGTTCTTTTCTAAAAATGGGTCATTCCTTCTGAGAAGTAGTGGGTGTTATGAATGCCAGGGGGTAATCCTACTGCCTGAAATCCAACAGGGAGGTTCAATTGGTGTTCACTGGGTGTATCTCTATACATTAAGGGAGAATCATAGGTTGTCAGAACTAAAAACACTATAAAGTTTTTTTGACATATGCTCTTCATTTTACAGAAATCCTGGGGCCCTGAGTGAAGTGACTTATCCAAGGTCACAAGGTGATTTCTTGGAAGAACTGGGACTAAGCTCTTCACTCTACAAGGGCTTTTAGAAGCAAAACAATCAAGCAAAAATAAGCCAACATATATGGAACTTTCTGTTTAGGCTGAATTTTCCTCTTCTTACATACAAGAGTAGAAGGGATTGTGTAGCCAGGTGAGGGAGGAGTATAAGGCATATGCCATTACAGAAGTTACTTATATAGGCACAGTGATAATATCATCAAGTATTTCTTCCTTCTTGCTCCTTCCAACCCCCCCTTCTCCAATTTCAGTCATTTCCATTTCTATCTCAAAAGACAAGGGCTAGCACTGGAGAAGGGTTGATGTACAGAATACCTAGCAGCTTAGTCTGAATGAGAATCCATCTACTAATAAAAATTGGTTTCCAGCTTAGTAAGTTGATGTTTGTCTTTCATTATTGAAGAAGACCGTGACATCAGGGAGGTGATGGTATGATAAATATATGAATTGGATTTGAATGAGGGAGTCTCCAGCCTCACTTTTTCCTCTGGAACTATTTGGGTCTGGTCCAGTGGCCAGATATGAATCAGGACAACTGGAGATAGCCTGGATGTGAGATAATCAAGATTAAGTGACTTGCTCAAGGTCACACAGCTAGGAAGTGTCAAGTACCTGAGGCTAAATTTGAACTCTTATGCTCCAGACTCCAAGACCAATGCTCTACTCACTGTACCACCTAGCTGACCTAGCTTAATAAGTGAGTCCTGGCAGGCTACCCAAGGTACACTGAGGTTAACTGAGTCACAGATGGACTTGAATTCTGGTTTTCCTGAGTCCAAGTCAAGCACTCTATCAATTGTGATGACTTGCCTTTACATATAGTAAAAAATGTTTATTGAATTGAATTGAACTTTGAAGACTATGTTGCCCAGATCCAAGAAAAATGCCAGTTGACCAAAGAACATAAAGATGCTTTCAATGAAAAGGAAACTGTCATTTCCTTAAGCACAGAGTAGATGTGAATGGTGTCAGGAGGACAAAGGTGAAACATAAGTCAGAGTCATAATTGTGCTTTCATATTTGAAAATGGTTTGTGATTTCTTTAATTTTCTTTTTACTGGTGCTGATGGATCCTTGTAGATGGTCTTTATAAGTGGCTATGACTCAAAAATTCTATACTTCTGTGGGCGAAGATCTGGGGATGATAGTCTTCCAATTTAATTAAGTTAATCCTGAGATGTTAGACTTAGAGTTTATCTGCGAGCCCAAACTTGAAGTATTTTTAGTTTGATAGTGCCTGCCTAGACTCTACTGCTCTGGGTTTCAAGGACCTACTTCCTGTCATCTTGAAGCATCCCATGAGGACTTTAGTCTTACTTCTATGTGTGGTAGGTGCTTAATAAATGCTTCTTGACTATGAAATTATAATGACTAAGCTTGGGCCTAGCAATATGAAAAGACACCTCTTTTGTTTTTGTTTTGCTAAGGTAAGGGATTATGGACAAGTCACACTGTATATAAAGTATGATTCTTTTGATGTATTGGTTAGTTTTGTTGAACTATTTTTTAAAAATCTTTTTTATTCTTTGTTATAAGGGCTAATTCTCTGGAAGGGTAAATAGGAAAATAATGAGAAATGTAGATTTTATAAAATAAAACATATCAATAACACTTATTAAAAATAAATGCAAAAATGTTTATTGAATTGGATTGAATTATGGTCAAAGGAATAAGTAGTAAGCCCATATCATTTATACTTCACAATGAACGAGTACACATAATATTTTATTTGAATCTCACAGCAGCCTTCTGGGGAAGATCAGTCAGAAATTAAAGGAGGTAATGCTCTGTGGTAGAAAGAGCCTTGGAATTGGAGCCTTGAGATCCAGATTGGAATCCCAGATCTGCCCTGGGGCAGGTCATTTGATTTCTCTCATTTGTGAAATAAATGATTTAAAAGTGATGACATCTGAAGTCTCTTCCCCATCCTCAAGCTGGTACAGGGAGTAGAGTGCAGGGGTTGAAGTTAGGAAAATATGAGTTCTAATCTGACCTCAGAAATATACTATTGTGTAATCCTTAGCAAGTTATTTAACCCTGTTTGCCTCTGTTCTCATTTGTTATAAGAGCAGGAGAGGGAATTGGCAAATCACTCATTTATCTCTGCCAAGAAAATCCCAAATGGGATCATGAAGAATTAGACATGTCTCAAACAACAAAAAACAACAAAAGTCCCTTTCATATTAGGGATTTTTGAAGGACACTGTTGCATTTTGAGATTTTTGTATTGTTGACATTGCAGAGTGAGAAGGGAGTGGGATAGACAGTGGTCTGTAAGAACTTTCATAAAAGGGTAGATATTCCATCTGAGACCTGTAGGGAACCATTATTAAGGTCTCGTGGCAATTTGGTCAGATCTTTCAGAGGTTCCAAGTGGGATCAAAGCTGTGATATCAGGGTCATAAGCAGCTCAGTTAGCATTGGAGCTGTCTAAAGTAATTTTATTTAAAAAAATGAACTGAGAGGAAGAGATGTAGATTCTGCCTAGTCTGATAAAACTCTGGCTTGGTTTCTGGTTAGCACAGATAGGCTCTTGGGTTGATTGCCTTTTTGTTCTGCTTTGTTTTTATTTGTAGTTGTAGCCGCTCACCCCTAGAGATAAATTTACCAGCATCCTGGGATTTATTTACAGTATTTCAATTTTCATCCCACTTCAGTTTCGTTTAGTGATATGAAAATTGGCTCTTGCTTTTTATTCAATCCTTCATTCTGGGGCTCTCCTTTTTTCCTGCACCAGATTTAATGGAAACTCTAATAATGGAATGAAAATATAGCCAGGTTATTTTATTAGGGCATAAGCAACATAAACAGCTTTTTTTTTTCCATAACTAAGATAAACCTGAATTTTTCATCTCAAATCCTCATGCTCAAAATCATTTCTTTCCTGAGACTTCCCAAGGGCTCCCTATTAAATAAAATTATACTAGTAACATCATGGCTCCAGAATAAATATTTTCTGAACTGCCTTGGTGGATGGCATAGTTGATTAAAAAAAAAAACCCAAAACTAAAAAAACTAAAACATCCTTAAAAAGACAGATCCTGACTGAAATAAATCTTTGTGCTAGAATTTCTGCCTGCCATCAAAATGTTGTTTTCTGCTCAGCTAGGGCATGACTTACCGCTAGCTATGCATTTAAATACCCCATTGTCCCTTTTCTTCCGGGCTCCGTATCCTGCCTTAATTATCCATCAGTGGCCTCCAGGAGGCCGATAAAACTATTAAAACCCCAAATTCAATGCTATTTGGAATGACGCCACTAAAATTTAAAGATAGTACTCTGGATCTGTCAGCATTACTGTCACCACTAAATTTGCTCCTGATGTTAAAAGTGTTATGCTCGACTTTGGTGTACAGAATGGAGGCTCAGAATTGCCTTGGTCAACCAGATTTGGAGGCCAAGCAGCTTAAAGCCCTTTAAAGTGATTACTTTGGTATCTTTTCCTATTTTGACACTAATTTGATTGACTGTTCTGGAAAGAGGTGGAGGTGAGATCTATTCAGATCCTGATCAGTAAATAAAAGCTTCTAGTAGCTGAGAGTAAGTTTTACATATAAGGAAGGAACAAGAAGGAGCCAAAAGACTGAGTGAAACTGTGCATATTGCCTTGATAAAATGAGTAATTTTGCATTTTCCCAGCAGGTCCCTTATTCTCATGTTTAGCCATAGGAAGCTTGCCCTGATTTTTATCTGTTTGATTTAAAAACAATGTTTTACAGCAGTCAGATCTAGTAATAGGGTCTTATGTAGCTGCTTTTATTTGACTTAATCAATGTCATTGATTTCCCTTTAAATGTAAAGATTGCACCGTTCAGCTTTAATTGCATATCTGGTTGCAACAACCTTTTCTTGGAGGCAAAGGCAAAGCTAGGTTCATTAGGCCTCCCTTTTAATAAATCACTCTGTTTTTCACTGTTTTTTTCTGCTAAGGTCTCCTGGACTTCCATGGATTTAATCATTTATGTTAGTTTTAGAGTTCTGGGACTTTTGAAAGGAAATGCAACACCCAGTCAGAGGTATTTTAACTGAACCATCATAGTTAGAGATTTAACATCTAGGGCTAGAGATTTTTCATATACTAAACTAGGTGCTTTGTCATGGGAAAGTGCTGAAAGAGGTGAACAAAAATGCATTGGAGAATAGTTTTAGAGGGAAAAATTTAAGTAAGGTTGGTTTTGGATGCACCTGGGCTGTGGTTCTCAATGTGAATACCTAGAACTTTCTGAATCACATTCATGGACTTTTTCTGATGTATTCAGGGGCCAGGGGCCAAACTTTTGGCCAGATGGAGGTCATGCTATAATTGTGTATCAGTAGATATAGAATGAAACTTCATCCTCAATAGAATGGAAACTCCTTGAAGGCAGATGCTTAATTTTTTTTTTGTCCTCAGTGCCTAGCATAGTGTCTATTTAATGCTGCCATTAAATTAATGCTTTTTGAATCAACAAGTGAATGAAAGCAACAGAAATCCAAGAGAGATGCAAAGAAGTATTTGAAGTAATCAAATTTGGAGGAAAAAAGAAATCTTAGAGAATCACTGGTCCACTCCCATTATATAATAGCAGGAAAAATGAGGTCTGGAGATGGAAAATGACTTACTGAAGGTCAACAAGTGAAGAGCTAGGATTCAAAACAATTCTTTTTGTGATATCACACAATTTATTTCAGTAGTAGGTATAATGATTCCTCTCCCTTTTTCTTCCCTTCTTTTTCCTATTTCTTATTTTCTTCCTTTCTCTTCTCCTTTCTACTCTGCTTTGAGTCTCCTCAGTTGATATTTTTGTCCTTTGTTCTCAATGAAGAATATGATATCAGGGGAGGTGATGCCATGGCAAGCACATGAATTGGATATGAGTGAGGGGTGAGGTGCTGTGCTAAATCACCAGTCTCACTTTCTCTTCCAGCGTCATCTGGGTCCAGTGGCCAGATATGAATTGGGATGACTGGAGATGACTTGAATATGAGGTAGTCAGGGTTAAATGGCTTTCCCAAGATCACACAGCTAGTAAATGTCAAGTGTCTGAGACTGGACTTGAAATTCTGTCCTCCTGACTTCAAGGTCAGTACTTTATCTACAGCATCACCTAGCTGCTCTGTCTCCTCTGTTAATACTATAAAGAAGGCTTACCAAACCACTCCATTAAAATGCATGCATCTATTTGAGAAGGGACATAGTACTAGAAGTACTAGAATTGAGAACAGAATACATTCATAGTGAGGAGATTTTAAGTACTAATAGCTTTCAGATGTTTCAGGGTATAAGAAACAAATATTAATATCTCTCAAGCATAGATAGTGGGATGATATGGAAAGTGTAGCTATTGTACTTTGTTCTTCTATTCCAGAGCCAAAACTAGTTACATTTTCCCCTTAAGGTTTTAGGGTATCCTAAGAGCTTCCTTGATGTCTCTTCTCATTTATTACCATTTCCAATCTCATAGCTATCAAGTATTAGTGCCCCTACTAATTAGACATCAATTAGCTTTTATTAAAGGGATATTTATTTTGAATTATAACTAAGAATGAATGCACAAACATCTTCCTGGTCTCTGGGTAGAATGGACTAAAACTTAGCTCAGTTCCCACTAGAACATAGATCTCACCAAGTTCATGTCTAAAGATAGTTTCATGGATAGATGGATTCTTTTCTCAGCTACTGCTAGTCTGGGTTCTGAAGTTCACTTCAAGGTCTTGAAGTATCAATGTTCAGCTGTTTACGAAACACAGACACTAAGGATGCTAGGATGGGCACTTTAGGAATCTGTCAAAAACTCTGCTAAGTGCTAGGGATAGAAAAAGAATCAAGAGATAGGTGATGCAGTGGATAGAGCACTGGATAGAGTCAAGAGGTGGGGAGTTCAAATCCAACCTCAGTCACTTGGTATTTACTAACTGTGTGACCTTGGACACATCACTTAACCCAGATTATCTCACATTCAGGGCTGTCTCTAGGCAACTTGATTTATATCTGACCATTGGACCAAGTTGGCTTTGGAGGAGAAAGTGAGATTGGTGACTTAGCATAGTACTGCATCAGTCAAATCAAATTCATGCTCTTTTCTTGGCATCACATCCCTGATGTCATAGTCTTCATTGAGAATGATTGACAAAAATCATCATCACAATATAATGGTTGAGACCACCTGCAAACAAACATATACAAAGCAATCTACAGGATAAATAGGGAAAAAAACAGAGGAAAGCCACTAGAATTATGAGGAAATTAGGGAAAGCTTTCTAGAGAAGGTGGAATTTTAGGCCGTACAGGGAAGTCAGTAGTCAATGCAGGATAGGAAGAAAGTTGAAAGCATGGGGAACAGCCAGGGATAATGCTTAGAGCTCAGAGATGGCATGTTCTGTCCACAAAACATCCAGGGTCATTGGATCAAAGAGTATGTGATGGTGAGTAAGAGATAGGAAGACTGTGAGATTGGTGGTCAACAGAGAATTTGGGGCTTACTAAGTAGACTGAGAATCATCAGCTTAGAGAGAATACATAAATCCATGGAAAATGATGAAATCAAGTGAAGTAGTAAAGAGAGAGAGAGAGAGAGAGAAGAGGGTTCAGGACAGAACCCCACAGTTAGAAGATGCCTACAGTGAGAGAATATGATTTAGAGGCGAATTAAGGAGAGGAGATGAAGAAGGAACAGTGAATAGGCACAAAGTGTTTTCCCATTCACCATTTAAGAATTCATTAGCAATGTCATGGGAGAGCTCAGTTTCAGTGTTAATGATAAGTGTGAAAATCAGATTATAAGGGGTTAAGAAGATAGTGAGAGAAAGGGAAGAAACTTTTAATGTAGATAGCTTTGCTTAGTTTAGATACATCCTTCTAAGGTCGTTGGGAGGGGAAGAATGAAATAATATCTACAATGCACCATGCAAACCTTAAAGCTCCATAAAAATTCTTTCTAAATAAATGCTAGATAGGTGGTGCAGCAGATAGTTCTAACTGAAGGAATCCCCAGTTTTGATTGTGCAGCCAATCATAAGAACTTTCGTAAACTAATCAGTAGCAGACCAGAAGCAGTTATAGAATATCTACATATAAATAAGTCTCTCCATTGTCACAATTCTCCCTAAATTCTCTACCTGAGGATATCCTGTCATCTGCCCCTGTTCCCAGTACCTGCTTCACTTGGAAATGGGAGAGAAAGATGAGGCATGACCAGTCTCTGAACATTCCCCAGTTCATTCAGGGTAATGATTGAATAAAAAGTGAATTGAACATAAAAACTAGAATCTAGAGCAGTTTTCTTACTTTATGGGTATTCACACATAATACTTGGGCAGTTTGAGAACCTGGATCTCATGCCAAGAATAGTGGATTTTACAAAGTAAAATACAATTCTATAATTTAGATCCACAGTCTTAGAATCAGCTTGGTACCTGGTAGCAATCCCAGTGAACCATCTAGTATGAGCTACTTTCCTAGAGTCAGGATGAAAGGATGTAAGAGATCAGGTTTGGATGACTCAGGGTTATAGAATCTGGAATACCCTTATTTTCTTATGTCACTTTTGTGTTTGCTTTATGTTTTAGTTAAACCTGGTCCTAATCAGAAGCAAGGAAACATAAAATACTGGAATTGAAAGGAATCTTCATTGTCATATCATCCAATCCCTATCTGAAACAAGAACTTCTCTCTACAACATATCTGGCATCTCCTGCAACCTCAGTTTGAAGTATTCCATAAATATTGGATGTATATACTTATTCAGTGCCATACCAATCAAACTGCCCAATAACTTCTTTACTGAGCTAGAAAAATAATAACAAAATTCATCTGGAGCAACAAAAGGGCAAGAATTGCAAGGGAACTGATGAAAAAAATGTAAAGAAAGGTGGCCTAGTTCTAGCAGATCTAAAACTATACTACAAAACAGCAGTCATCAAAACTGCCTGCTACCAGTTAAAAATCAAGTAATGGATCAGCGGATTAGGATAGATTCAAAAGAAACTGCAGTAAATGATTATAGCCATCTACTATTTGACAAACCCAAAGACATCAATCAGCCTCTGGGATAAGAACTCACTACTTGGCAAAAATTGTTGGGAAGACTGGAAAATAGTATGGAAACAACTAGGCATAGATCAACATCTCATACCTTATGCTAAAAATAAGATCAAAATAGGTAGAGGATTTAGATATAAAGAGAGATACCATAGATAATTTAATAGACCATCTGATCTATGGCAAAGGAGATACATTTATGACCAAACAAGAATTAGAGCAAATTATAAACTGCAAAATGAGTGATTTTAACTATATTAGATTAGAGCTTTTGTACTAATTAAATCAGTGCCACCAAAATTAGAAGGAAAACAGAAAGCTGGGGAACAATTTTCACAACCAGGAGTTCTGATAAAGGTCTCATTTCTAAAATATGGAGAAAGTTGTGTTAAATTTATAAGATCACAAGTCATTCTCCAATTTGCAAATGGTCAAAAGATATGAACAGTTTTCAAATGAAGAAATTAAAGCTATTTATAATCATATGAAAAAAATGCTTCAAATCACTATTGATTAGAGAAATGCAAATTAAAACAACAACAAGGTATCATCTCACACCTATTAGATTAGCCAAGATGAGAAAAAGGGAAGATGATCAATATTGGAGAGCTTGTGGGAGGATTGGGACATTGATGCATTGCTGATGGAGTTGTGAATAGATCCAATCTTTCTGGAGAGCAATATAGAACTATGCCCAAAGAGCAATAAAACTGCTCATACCCTTTGACCCAGCAATTCCAATTCTAGGTCTATATCCAGAAGAAATTGTAAAAAATGGGAGAAGTCCTACGTGTTCCTAAATATTCATAGCAGCTTTTTTTCCCTTTTTGTTTTTTTGCAAGGCAAATGGGGTTAAGTGGCCCAAGGCCACACAGCTAGGTAATTATTAAAGTGTCTGAGGCCAGATTTGAACTCAGGTACTCCTGACTATCCACTGCACTACCTAGCCACCCCCACTGCACCACCTAGCTGCCCCACAGCTCTTTTTTATAGTGGCAAAGAGCTGGAAATTGAGGGGATACCATCATTTGGGAAATGGCTAAATAGTGTCAAATACATGAATAATATGGAATATTATTGTTCTATAAGAAACTATATATAGTCAGACTCTAGAGAAGCATGGGATGACATGGGATCTGATGTTGAGTGAAGGGAGTAAAACCAAGAGAACAATGTACACAACAACAACAACAACATTATAAGATGAACAACCTTGATGGAAGCAGCATATCTCAATAGTCTAGAGATCTAGGACAACTGTATCTGACTGATTAATCAACCAGAGGAAGAAAAACAAAACAAAACAAAACAAAACAGAGTAAAAGAACAAAAAAACCCTTCTGAATCTGCTGAACACTATAAAATTATCTCTTATGTATCTCTTTCCTTCAATCCTAATTCCTCATGCCAAAAATTACTAATTTGTAAATATGTTTAACAAAATATGTATGTAAAATGCTAACCTGACTGTTCCCTGATGAGGGGAGAGAGATGGGAAGGGAGGGTGGAGGAAAATTTTGTAACTTGGAAATATGCACGTACAAATGGATGAAAATAAATAAATAAATTTTTAAATAAACTTTAAAAAAAAGAAAGTATATAGAATATGTTCTGTAAGAAATCATGAGCTTTTGGACTTTAAAAAAAACTGGAAAGACTTGCATGAACTGATGATGAATGAAGTGAACAGAACCAGGAAACATTGAACACTAACAGCAACATTATGAGATGATCAACAGTGATGGAGAAAATCCAGAGAGACCTGTTATTGGAAAATGTTATTTTCATCCAGAGGAATAAAACAACAACCAGGTAGTCTGAATGAAGAGCAAAGTATTCTGGGTTCACTTAAAATTTCTTTTATACTTTTTTCTTTCTTTTTTGTAATTCCACCCCCCCCCCCCCAGTTCTAATTCCTCTTTCACAGCATGACTTTCACAATATGGAAATATGTTCAACATGATTTTACATGTGCAATCTTTATAAGATTTTTTGTTGTCATGAGGATGGGGGAGGAAAGGGAGAGTGGTAGAAAAATGTGGAATGCAAAAGCTTGCAAAATGATGAATGGTAGAAAACCATCTTTGTTTATAATTTGAAAAAAAAGAAAGCATATAGTACAGAACAAATGGAAGGAAACTTCAGAAAGAAATTCTATTGATGGTAGGAGTCATTGCAAAGATGATTTTGAGCTGAATCTTGAAGAAGGTGAAGAAACCAAGAAGAGGAGATTGAGTGGTGGGGGGGAGAGGATTGGGGGACTGTCAGTGAAATGGTAGGGTGTCTGGAATGAAAATTTTGTGGAAGAATGGCAAGTAAGTCTCTTTGGCTGCATTAGTGTATGTGGAGCATAAAGTTGTCCAAAATATGGAGTAAATATAGATTATAATGTTCAGGTAAAGTTTATAAAAATAACTGAAAGCTAGGAAGAGAGTAGGTTGAGAAGAGTATTAAATGCTAAACAGAAGAATTTATATTTGATCCTAGACATCATAGAGACACTTGGAAATTATCGAATACTATGTGTACATGAAATAGGGGACAAGCTCTGACCTTCATTTTAGGAAATTCACTTAGACATCTGAGAGCAAAATGAACTATAGGGGGAAGAGACTTGAAGCAGGGAGACCAATCAGAGAGCTATTTCAAGGTCTTAAAGGGAGGGGATAACTTGAATCACAGGGGCTATGTGAGTGGAGGAGAGATATACTTGGGAGAAAATATGGAAATGAAAAGACTTGAGGAAAGGGAAACTTGAGAATGACACTGAAATTGTTAGTTTGAAAGCCAAGAAGGATGATAATACCCTCAATTGTAATTTAAAACAAAATAAGATGAAGGGACGGTTTGAGGGGGAAAACTAAAATAAGTTCAGTTTTGGACATATTGAATTTAAGATACCTAAGGAACATCCATTTCAATATATCTCAACAGAGTAGTTGGAGATGCGAGACTGAAGTTTAAAAGAGATGGATAAATATATCTGAGAATCATCTGCAGAGAAATGGTAATTGAATCTAGGGAACTGATAAGACCCTTAAATGAAATAACATAGAGGGATAAGGGAAGAGAGTCCAAAATGGATCATTGGGGGACAACCTGAAACTATCAAGTGTGACCTAGATGAAGATTCAGACATATGGAGAAGGAAGAATCAGACAGTAGGGAAGAACCAAGAAAGAAAAGTGTAGTGAGAACCTAGAAATGAGAGAGGATCAAAGAAAGAGGGTATCAAAGATCAAAATGGATGAGGATGGTTAAAAGGTCATTAGATTTGGTGATTAGGAAATCATTGATGACTTTTCAGAGAGAGCAATTTCAATTGAATGATGAGATTGGAAGCCATATTGAAGAGAGTTTATATTTAGAGCAGAGGAAGTGAAGACAATATGCTATCTTTAAAGGTTATCTATTTTGGGATGTTTCTTTATAAGGGAGATCTTTTTTTTTTCTTGTCATTGAGTTGAAGCCTACAACTAACTCTTTCTGACCCTCTGGAGATATACAAAACAAGTCTAATCTTTTTTTCATGTCAATCTTTTAAACATTTCAAAACAGTAATCCTATCAATTCACTTCAACAAATATGAAGCTTCTATTATGAGGGGTACAGATAATACAGTGACAAAAATGAAACATTTCCTAGAAGTTACATTTGACTATGGAGTTAGGGAAACAGTTTCATATATATATATATGTAACAAACCAAATGTCAAATATAAAGACAAATTTCAAGAGGAAGAGATTGCTATTAATTGGTGAGTGACTGAGGGAGAGTGGAAAAGAAGAAAACTTCATGTAGGAAGTGGCATTGGAGCCGGGCTTTGAAGAATACAGGAAGTCTGTCTCACTACCCTCTCTTGGATTTAAATATCCTCTTAGTGTGAATGACTCCATAGCTATATGATTGCAACACTAGCCTTGTTCCTGCATATTTCTCGATTACTAACATTGTATAAAACATTTCTCATTGTGTCCCATAAGTATCTCAAGAGAAACTTGTCTAAAATAGAACTCATTATGTTTCTCACCCCCTATCTCCCTTCTCAATCGCTACCACTACCTTGCTTGACACATACTTTTTAGCTTCCCTATTTCTGTGGAGGGTATCACCATTCTTCAAATATATAAGTTCACAAAATCCAAGTCATCCTCTGCTCTTCTCATTAACTCCCATTCCATTCAAATTCTATATTTTGTTGGTTCTGTCTCTATAGCATCTCTCATAGCTTTTCCCTCTTCTCTATTTGCAGAAACAAATGCCAATTCAGATCCTCATCTCTTAATTTAAGAGTATTTTGATAGCCTCTTAAATGGCCTCCCTGCCTCAGGTCTTTGCCTCTCCAATCTATACAACTGCCAAAGTGGGTTTGCTAAAACACGCCCCACAAAATCACTCCCTTGTTTGTTGAACTTAAGCAGCTTCCTGTTACTTCTAGGATCAAATATAAATTCCTCTGACATTTAACACTTATCACAACCTTACTCCAGAGTATCTTTCCAGCTTAATTTGACATCAATCACCTTCATGTACTTGACAGAGCTGTCCTTCTTTCTGATTTTCAATCAACATTTCATTTCCCTTCTCTGAACCTTTGTACAGACTGTAGTCAATTATTCTTGCAATGTATTTCATCCTCACTCTTACTTTTTAGAATCCATAGTTTTCTAAAACAAACAAAATAGCAACCTAAGCTCAAGTGCTAAATGCTAAATGAAATCTCTCCTGCTCACCATAGATACTAGCATCTTTCCTCCCTGAAATTACTTTGAATTTGTTATGCTTACATTATGTGTTATGCAGACATATATAATATATATATTGAATACATGTATAAACACATGTTTATGTGCTATATATATAGAATATATTTCCAGTAAATCCTAGCACATGTTTAGAATTTGGCAAATTTAATAAATGTTTGTTAATTAGTTGATTCTATGAAGAAGAAATAAGAAGGGAGTAAATACCAGATATAAAGCATCACAACAAAGATTCAAACATGGAGAATAGACTGTCTGATGAGAAAAATCTGGAAGACCAGTTTGATTAGAACAGGCAGAGTGTGATGAGAAGGAACACAAATAATTGTTGAAAGCTAGGTAGGAACCAAGATGAGAATGTTATGTTTCATCCTGATGACAATAGAGAGCAATTAAAAATATTTAGATGTATTGGTGGGGAATTAGTATATTTTGACTAGATTTATGTTTTAGAAATATCAGTTTTATAGCTCTGTGGTTAATATATTGAAGAAGAAAAGGAGTAGAGGCAGGGGGTCCAATTAGGAAGCTAGTAGTTCATGTGAGAAATTCCGAGATCTTGTATTTTGTTAAGGACATGTTAGTGAGAGATATGATGGAGGTAAAAATTAGCTAGGTGGTACAGAGAATAGAATGATGGACCTGGGATAAAGAAGACATGTGTTCAAATCCACCCTCAAACACTTACAAGCTGTATGAACCTGTGCAAGTCACTTAATTTTTGTCTGACTTTATTTTGTCTAAAATGAGGAGAATAATAGTGCCTACCTCACAGGGTTTGAGATTCAGATCATATAATATTTTTAAAGTGCTTTGGGAACACTAAAGAACTATATAAGTGTTAATTCTTTGTTAATATTAACTATTACTATTAGTAGTAGTACAACAATTGATTGGATATAAAGAATGAATGAAAGGGTATAACTAAAAATGACTCCAAACACCATTAAAAACAATTAGATAATTTTGATTACTTTAAATTTTGCATGAATAAAAACCACTTAACCAAGATCAAAAGAAATGTAATAAATTGGGAAATAATTTTTGCAACTAGTATTTCTGACAAAGCACTCCTTTCTAAAATATATAGTGAACTGAGTAAATTTAGGAAAAAAACTAAACCATTCCCCAATTGACAAATAGTCAAAGGATATCCAAAGGCAATTTACAGATGAGGAAATCAAAGCTATACATAGTCATATGAAAACTTTCTCTAAACCATTACTGATTAGAGAAAAGCAAATTGAAGCAACTCCGAAGTAACATCTCACACCTATCAGATTGGCCAATATGACCAGAAAGGATAATGATCAAAGTTGGAAGGGAGGTAGGAAATCTGGGACACTAATACATTATTGGTGGGGCTGTGAACTCATCCAACCTTTCTGGAGAGCAATCTGGAATTACACCCAAAGGGCAATAAAAATGTGCATACCCTTTGATCCATCAATACCACTACTGGGTCTATACCTTGAAGAGATGATGAAAAAGGGTAAAAAAAACACTTGTACAAAAATATTCATAGCAGCCTTGTTTGTGGTGGCAAAGTATTGGAAATCAGTAAATGTCCATCAACTGGGGAATGACTGAACAAATTATGGTATATGTATGGTATGGAACACCATTGTTCTATTAGAAACCAAGAGGGATGGGATTTCAGGGAAATCTGGAAAGACTTGCATGAACTGATGTTGGGCGAGAGGAGCAGAGGCAGAAGAACACTGTACATCCTAACAGCAACATGGGGATGATGATCAACTTTAATAAACTTGCTCATGTCATCAATACAACAATCAGGGACAATTTTAGAGTACCTGTGATGGAGAATACCATCTATATTCAGAGAAAGAACTGTGGAGTTTAAACAAAGACCAAAGTGTATTACCTTCAATATTTTTTTAAAATGTGTCTTACATACTACATAATTTTGCTATCCCTAATATTTTATTTTCTCAAGGAGATGATGTCTCTCTCAACATATTCAATTTTGATCAATGTAAAGCATGGAAACAATGTAAAGATTATCAGAATGCCTTCTGTGGGGGTAGGCGGTGGGGGGAAGAAAGGAAAGGGAGGGGAGGGGAAAAGTGTAAAATTCAAAATGATAGAGTTGAGTCTACCTCTACTTGGTGGACATTTTTTTCATTCCATACTTGGAAGAGAATAGCATGTCTGAAAAAAAGGGCTATATAGTTTCAGTTAAAGACTTTCAAAAAGGAGGAAGACATTTTCTTATGAGTCAACTTATTGCACATTTAGAAAGCTCTATGTCTTAAGAAGTTTTTTTCTTTCCACTTCCTCCTCATGCCCCCCCCCCCCAATATCTAGGTTAATCCCATTGGGATCAAAAGAATAAGTCTAATTCTTCTACATGACTTCATTTCAAATATTTGAAGATATCTATCATGTTCTTTTGAGCCTGGAGTTAGGAAGGCCTTAATTAAAATCTAACTTAAAACACTAAGAGTTGTGTGATCCTGGACAAGTCACTTAATTTCTGTTCGTCTCAATTAAATTGCTTGTTTCAGTTAAGTTGCTAATTGTATTTTGAGGTGAATAATAGCACTTACCTCACAGGGTTGTCCTGAGGATCAAATGGAATAATAATTGTTGTGGCTTGCTTCACCTTGGGGCCCACAGCAATGACCTCCCTCCCTCCCAGAGGGGAGCTGAGAATAAGGAGTCAAGCCACCACTGCCTTATGCCTCCAGCTCAGTTTTATTACTGCTTAGCTTCTACATATATACTGTTAGGTCTTCCGGGGGTAGAACAAAGAAAATGAGGTAATTGGGGAGGGTTGTGCAAGCAGTGTGTACATGCAGCATCTTGTGTTACAGTATAAGGGGGTACTTTGCGGGGAGGTGGTAAAACACAGCTGTATCTTGTGCCCTTGGGCTGTGGGGTGGAATGTCTAGCTCCCAAGGACTCCGGGCACCTTATGTCTCAGGGCAGCATGCCAGCTCCTGAGACTGTCCAGGTGGCGGTCCCTTAGAATAGCCTGTGTTCCCACAAATAATTGCAGAACACTTGACACAGTTTCTGACACATTGTAAACACTATAGAAATATTAGCTGATTTGATTATGATTTTTAATCCTCATATAACATGGATTCAAGGTTTTTACTTATTCTAGCTGCCCCTTTGTGCCTACTTTCCAACCTATAGATACCCTTTTTATGAATGAGAAGAGTCATCATCATGAAACCTTCTCTTTGTGCTCCCTACCCTTCTCCCTAAATTACTGTACATAGTTTGGATTCCATTAGATTATCCAGATGGAATCAGTGATATGGTTGTTCATGTCATTTGAATAAGCTGAATGCTACCAACTTTTACAATCTGCTACTGATTCCTTATGGCTTCGAGACCTATGTAGACCTGCTAGACCCTGCAGACATATTCTCTTATATGTGTCCCCCCCATTAGAATATGAATTCCTTGAGAGTGGATACTCATTTCGCTCTCCCTCTCTCTCTGTCTCTGTCTCTGTTTCTCTCTCTCTCTCTCTCTCTCTCTCTCTCTCTCTCTCTCTCTGTCTCCCCCCCCCCCACTCCCTCTCTCCCTCTCCATCCTATCTCTCTATATCTGTTGCTATCTTTATCTTTCACATTTACCATATTTGGTACATAGTAAGCACTTAATAAATGCTTTTTCATTCTCTCCAAATTTATGGTGACCATAATGGAACAGTATACTTAAGATGTGGTCGTATAATATCTTCCTCAGACAGTCCATTCTCTTATTAAGCTTACCTATCATCTATATACAAAACACATCCTAAGCTTTCACACCTTTGCTTACTCTCTATATCTAGAATGTCCTTGTTTCCCCTTATTTATTGAGTCCCCATCCATCTTTTAAAGTTCAACTCAGCTACTACTTCCAATCTTTTGAAACATCCCAGCCTTAATAAACCACTTTCAACCCCAGACTATCCAGTGCACTTAGATTTTAATCTTTCTATTGAATTTATCATAACTAATCCTAATTCTTTGCCCTTCCATCAGTCTCAACTCTGGTCTTCTCCAGGCTAAATATTTCAATTTCTTTCATATTATCTTTTATGTACAGTTCATGATGAATTTTACCATTGTATGTTTCTTGTGGATGTGCTCTAGTTTGTCAGTATCTTTTCTAAAATGCAGTCCCTAAAGCAATTCATTATTCATGTTGTGTTTAGACAGTATAACTATAATCTCCTTGGTTTTGGACCCTATTTCTAATGTACTTGGCATTGAGCCAACTACATAGTAAGAGGTAAATAAATGCTTACCGACCATTAGCTGAAATCTGATACTTACTAGTTGTGTGGTTCTAGCCAACATTTCATTTTTGTGTGTCTCAGGTAATGCTTTAGCACTAATCCAGTAAGTCACAAATTGGTAGTTGATCAGTTCCTGTGGTATCAGTGACTCTTCACAGGAATTCCTCATTTCCACAGATCCTCTGTTAAGATCTTACTAGCTTTTATGGTCATTCTAGGTTTTTTCTACATAAATATCTTACAATTATGCAGTTGTGGAGACCTATACAGTGGAATGAGAGTTATACCTAAAGACCCACCCCATTCCCAGATATCATTTGAACTTTATCTAAGGCCAGTGGTATCCCCAAACTCTGTTTCCTTGTTCTGGTATTGAGGTTTCCTTTGATGCCAATGGATATCACAGTGAAAGATTTTCTCATATACCCTTAGGTCTGAGAAAGACATCTATAGTAAACAAATTTGAAAAATGATCCCCAAACATTTCAGGAAGTTTCAACTAAGAATGTATCATTCTTGAAGAATGCTGTAGTAAAATGTTTTGGGAAAATAGCCTTCCCTTTAAAGCTGAGATATTAAACCATTATGGGTCTTGCATGAGTTACTGGACCCTTTGACTGGACATAAGGTAGCAGTGCTAATGTGCGGCCACTATAATTTCCATGGCTCCCTGGACAGAAGCCACATAATATTTTATAGTGAGACATTACAGCACCAACGAGTTTGGGGTGAGTTTAAAAGATAAAATTCAATGGACTCAGCTCTTCATCTTTGGGGAGAAGGGGAGATTTGTCACAAATCATAGACTTTCTCCCTAGGAACTTAGAAGGGGAAATACTTTAAAGCATGATCCTTTATACCACCTTCAGCCCCCACCTATTTTTGGAGGATTTCAAGTCTTTGTTCTCTTCAGTGTGACTGACTTCCTGTGGAGAAACTGCCTCTAGCAATGCAAATTTACAATCCATTTGTAATTTATAATCTTAGAGAGATGCCTGCAGTGTTTAGAAGTGAAATGCCCATGATCCTCTCTAGCACCTAGAACAATGTTTAGTGTGTATTTCTGATCATCCTTTGTTTTTGAAGAGGACCAATGACATCACAAGGCTCATGCTTTGACTTCCCTTAATTGAAATTAAGTGAGGCAGAGCTGTGCAAAATCCAGTCTCCTCTCTCCTCCAAGGTCATTAAAGTACTGCAGAAAGACATAAGTCAAGATGATGGCCCAGGATCCCAGTAAGTGACTTTGGTCTTTCTAAATTAAGGTCTTCCCCCAGGTCTCAATTTGTGTGAGGCAAATTCCACTTAATAACTAAGAATTAGGTAAGTATTGAGACAAAAGATGGCCCAATTTACCATCCCAAAATATCAGTCTGGGAGGGGAAGGCCCTTAGAGGTTCTGATCAGATTGTACAAATGTTAGGTGTTACTGATATTTAGGGATGTAAAGTAGTGCCAAAGCCAAACAAGTGTGAGAACTACAGGAGTAGAACATAGACCATCTTCTCTCTTGGAGAGAAGTATTCTCTCTGAGTCACTTGGAAGTGACCTTGGAACAAGAGTACTAGAAGTTTGAGGAGTCTCCAGAGATCACCGAGCTTATTATCTTCTTTTTAGAGATGTGACCCAGAGAGAGCAAATGATTTGCCCAAGGACATAGAGATATGAATTGTAGTCTTTGACTCTAAATCTTTCACTTTTTCCACTTAAAGTACACAACTTCTTTATTTGTAAAGGCAATTGAGACTGACCTTGAGAAGAAAGTCTGGATGACAGTAGACTTTAGAGCAGAATAATGTGAAGAAGTCTGTTTAAAAAAAAAGTCTGCAGTGACAGACTGAGTTCAGTAACAGCTGGTGTAATTCTAGTGTAATGGTAGAGGAGGCAATGGGTCACTGAATGATGATGATGATACTATGACCACCACCACCCATCTATACAATAGCAACACCAAACATATAACCACCATCTATCCTGTCCTTTACACATCAACAATACTAACTAGCATAGTATTAGGCTCTTAATTAATGCTTACTGAGGGACAATGTAACTAAATCCAGGAATACTTGGGGTTCAGATCTCACCTTTTATACATATTTGCTGGGTGGAGAAAATATGCTAAAATATAGCTCTCTATATAAGCTAGTTAGAAAAAATAATTAAGGTTTGGATTAGGCAGGGATGGTAGATCACCAGTATTTACTAGAATCAGAAAAGAACTCTTGTAGAGGACCATGTTTACCCTGCACCTTGAAGTAAACTAGGAATTCTTAGAGATGGAGATAAGGAGATTCCTATATTCCAAGAAAGAGGGACATCAGGGCAAAGGCATGGAGGCAAGAAATGAAATGAAGCATATAAAGAATAGAAAGGAGGTTAGTTAGCTAAATCAGGCATTAAAACTGTGATATAACTATGTAAATGTCTGAGGCATATGCACATAAAGAATGATGACCAGATATTCTGTCTCTCATTTAGGATAGAAAAGAACTGAGGTAATTTTCAGCTCAAGGGAAGAAAGTTAGATCTTGCTCTTCTGTGGGGGTAAACACCAAAATAATTTTCACAAGGATGATGGAATTTCTTTCCTGGGGACTTTAAGAAAGGGAATAGATGGCTATTTATTTATAATGACTTGGGCGAAGCCTGCCTGGAGGCATCTGTTGGCTCAGTTTCTATGATCTGATGTATCGCACAGGATTAAGAACAGAAAATATTGTAAGCATCAAAGATTTTAAGCAGGAAATATAATGCATGTGTGGTTTGGCTGAATGTTTCAGCCAACTATTTCTCAGAAAGTATCAAGTCTTCTCTCTTCTGAAGGCCAGTCTCAGATCCCCAGTTGCCAACTAGATATTTTCACTTGATTGTTGATCTCATCTTCCTTCCCGTTCTAAGGCAGCTTCCCCTCCCAACTTCCTGACTTCAAAAGGTACCATCATTCTTCCAGTCACTCACACTGGAAATCTTAGAGACTTCTTTGAGTCATCCTGTTTCTTCATTCCCAATATTGCATTAGTCATAAAGATCTTTTGGTTCTTATTTTGAAATCCATATCTTTTTTCTTCTCCTTATTATTTCCCTCTCATTCTAGACTCTCATTACCTTGCCCCTGGGTTTCTGCCTTCCCAAGCTGCTCTTATTCACATCTTTTTCAGAACTCTGATACACATAAAAGCTGCATCTTATAATGTGGCATTTAATTATGGAATATTGTATATTTACTAATTGTTGCATATGGGTGAATCTTATTCACTATTAAGTATCTTGAGGGCAAAGATCATGCCTTGGGCTTTTTACAGGTAAGATAACTAACTAGATCTCTTTCTTTCTATCATAATGATGGGCACAGAATAGTCACAGCAATAAAAATGAGTTGATACATTTAGGTCAGAGCTTTTCTCTGATCTCAATTTATTGATGAGGAAATTGAAACCCAGAGAGTCTGTGGCTTGCTCAAAGTTATATGTATAATTGAGTTTCAGAGACAAAATTTGAACCCAAATCCTTTAACTCCACAGCCATTGCTCTTTTCCCAGTATGAACAAGAGATTGAATTACTTTGTAGATTTGGAAAAGTTAATCAAAAAGCTGGCATGAATCCGAATTACAGTGATCCTGGAGGCCCTAGGAGTTGAAACTAAGAATAGAAAAATCCCGGGTCCTAATAATCTATATTACAGAGAGGGGAGTGGGAGAACTTAGGAGTTACATTTGTAAAAGTCAGAGATTTAACTAACATAATTATGCTCCAGTTAATCTAAGGTATTATAACAATATTGATAATATTACATCACAAAAGTAAGGCTTATTATAGTTTATATTTATTGATGATATTGGACTTTTGAGACCATGGATCCTGCTGAAAATACAGTGTATTGTATACCTCCCCCCACCTCCCATTGCCAATTCCTTTTTTCAATGAGAAATATAAAAAGTAGTGGCATTCAGCACTAGTTGTATTATAATTACATGTTTAGGAAAAAAAAGTCTTGACTGCATCTTATGGAAGATGACATTTAACATATAGATACATTGATTATATGGCCATTAGATGGTTTTGCCAAGAAATTTTTATAGACTTTGATCACTATAAGAAGAACTATAACTTTATAGAAATTCACTGGGGATAAGTGTAATAGTAGAGGAAAGAATGAGGAGCTATCTGTGCATTCTTGTTATTGATGTTATTTGATTTTGTAAAAAGAGCTAATTGAGTTTGAATCAGGTTCTATTCTCTTCCAAGTGAGGCAAATAATGAATGTTGAATAAAGTTGCAATGAAATGTTGAATAAAGTTGCATGGGCTGTTTTTCATTTGAAAGTTCTGATTCCAAGTATAAACATGAAAAACATTTTGAAAAGCTTAAAGGACTTCCATTTACAAGGTCCCTTCTCAAGTAATTCATGTCCAAAAAAGATAATGTTTGTAATAAAAAGGGGAATCCACCATCTCTTTGACTGGTCTTTGACTCTGGAATTTTCATATGGGATTGAACCAATTTGAAGTAGTTCACAATTTTTCAATAAAGTTGCATTATAAAGTATCCAAATTATACTTCATTCCTGGGAGTGTAACTGTGAGTTGGAATGAGTTCAGGTGTTTATGTCATTTCATTTGATCCTTACAATACCCTAAGACTTGGGGAAGGCCTTTTGTTTAACCATAGCTATTTTAAAAATGAGGAAATGGAAATTCAGAGAAGTTGTATGAAAGTATCCCTATTGATTAATACATAGATATAGATATAGATATATAATATAAACATGTATATATTATATATATTTGGATCTCCTCAGATCATCATTCAAAACTCTTCTGATTCTATTTTCCATTCTACTTTCCAGTCTATTTTTCATGAGTCTTCTTCAATTTTACTTCATGTAGAAGGTAGCATGACATAATGCATGCTACATTGGGCAGCAAAGTCTTATTTTGGAAATGGATATTGCATATCCTAAATCTTTGCATAGCTCTCTTCATCCTTGAATGAATTCTCTCCTCATGTCCTAGCTTCTGGCTCTATTTACATGCCATCTCTTTCAGAAAACTTTTCTGATTTTCTCCTCCACAATTAACCACATATCTTCCTTTCTTTTTCTCACCATGTATTTCCAAGTCATATGTAAGGTTTTTGAGGTCAGATATTGTTTTCTGTTTTGTCTTTGTAGCCCTGAAGCCTGGCTTGGTGCTTTGCATCAACGGACAATAAATGCTTATCGGATTGGATTGGTGAAGTGGGCAGAGCTCTCTTGTGGTGTGAATTTCAATGTCTTTAGTCTGTGGGAGTGGATGAATTCCCTCTCATTAACTTTCCCCTTGAATTATTTCTTTTTGGTAGCTATCTGACTTTTGAATGGAGCTAGAAATAGAAGATTTATGAAGGAAAAAAAAAATACACCTTTACTGTGAAAAAAAAATCCAGAGAATATTGAGAATTTTCCAGCAATAGGGGTCGCTAGGTGGTGCAGTGGATAAAGCACCGGCCCTGGAGTCAGCAGTACCTGGGTTCAAATCTGGTCTCAGACACTTAATAATTACCTAGCTGTGTGGCTTTGGGCAAGCCACTTAACCCCATTGCCTAGCAAAAAGAAAAAAGAAAAAAAAGAAAAAAAGAGAATTTTCCAGCAATAGAAGCCCATTCAACTCAAATCCCCCTTCAATATCTTGTTGAATATTGAGGTGATTCTGTGTCTTCAAAATCTAAGCAAGCAGAGTTAGAAGCTTTCCTAAGTCCTACTAAATTGGAAAAAACCTTTATTTAAGACTTGGAGGATACTATCTCTATTACTTTAGCCCTATCTGTATGACCTCTCTGAGTCTCTGTATCCTCATTTGCAAAATAAGGAGCTTGCATAGGCTCTTTTTCACTGGAAAATCCTGATTCCAAGTATAAACATGAAAAACATTTTGAAAAACTTAAATGACCCCCATTTACAAGGATCCTTCTCAAATAATTCATGTCCAAAAAGATAATATTTATAATAAAAAGGGGAGTCCACCATATCTTTGACTGGCCTTTGACTCCAGAACTTTCATGTGGGATTGAACCAATTTGAAGCAGTTCATAATTTTTCAACTTTTTAGTACATAAAAAACACATTCAGAAAAGATTCCTTCCCTTTTTATCTCTCATTAAATGCAGAGTGCTCAGACCTTGGTCATAGAAAGCATTTACATTATGAACAACCCTCTGAAACCCAAATCTTTCAAGGACAGATATTAGAGGATATCTCTACTTTGTCATTCCACTGGCATCTCAAATTTTTCATTGGTCCATTGTTTGTCCAATGACTCAGGTTCATTGGAGTCACCCCAGATTCTTTTATCTGCTAGATCCCCCAGCATTTATCATTTCTAGATTCTGTTTTGACAAAATTTTTTATATATCCTTTTCTCTCTTTTAATATGGTCACTATCCTTTGTCCTGGATTGTATCTCCTTTTTTTCTGGACTTTTTAAAATATCTTCTTCAGTGGTCTCCCTAAATTCAATCTGACCCTTTCTAATCCAACTCAGATCCAATATGCTGCTACTTGGCCATTGTCATGCCATCTTCCCTCATTCCAACCTTCACTTCTATCCTGACATTGTAACTCCTTCTTGGGATCCTGAGATTCTGATTGTGAAAGTTCAACTTATCCAGTCTTACTCAGACTACCACAACTTTTTCTGTACACATTTATGCAATACTATCTCTCCTCCCCTCCACAGGTTTTACTTTTACCTCAAGCTCTGGGGAGCAGTAATCAAAATCAACATTAACATTAGTCAAAGAATATGTCAATCAATTGTTCTATAAATCCCTTCTCAACTAAAGGTATTTCCCAGACCAAAATACTCCCTTGATGATCATGATTCCCTTACAAATGCTTTCATACCCTATCAGAATGTAAGGAGAAATTGTCTTTTTTTTTGTATTTATATCCTTAGAGCTTAGCACAGAAATTAGAAATTCTTCAAATTATGTTGTTGTTCAGTTGTTTTAGTCATATCCAATTATTGTTGTGGTTTTCATGGCAAAGATAATGGAGTGTTTTGCCATTTTCTTCTCCAGTTTATTCTGCATAGGATAGGATATTTGTCCTTTGTTCTAGAAGATCATGACATCAAGGGAGGTGATGTCATAACAAGCACATGAATTGTATTTGAGTGAGGGGTTGCTTTGCTCTAAGTCACCAGGCATTTTCTCCTTCAGAATCATCTGGAGGACTAGATATGGATTAGGATGACTGGAGATGTCCTTGAATGTGAAGGAATCAGGATTAGACACTTGCCCAAGTTCACACAGTTAAGTAAATGTCAAGTGTCTAAGTTTGGATTTCAACTTCCTTCCTCCTGACTCCAAGATCAGTTCTCTATCTTCTGCATTACCTAGATGGCCAGTTCATTTTATAGATGAAGCAAAAAAAAAAAGGGTTAAGTGATTTATACAGTTTATTTATACAGTATCTGAAGCAAAATTTGAACTCAAGTCTTTCTGACTCTAAGCCCAGTGATCCATCCATTGGACTGTTTCATTTTTGTATTTATATCCCTAGAACTTAACACAGTGTATGGCAGATAGATGCTTTTTCATTCATTCATTCATTCATTCATTCATTCATTCATTGATTCATTCTCTACATAGTTACCTTAAATAAGCTTTTTAGGTAGAAGACTAACTTTGACATCTCTTGTTCAAAAATCTACAATTCCTCATTGATCCTAGGATAAAATACATAAAACATAAAACACTTACCTAGTATTTAAATACCTTCTCAGTCTGACTCTAAGTTACTTTTGCAGACTTGTATCTCAGTCCCTTCTTCAGTAGGTTTTCCAGTCCAGCTAGCTTACTAGCTGTTTCAGGAACTTATCTGTCCCTAGTTCTTGGAATGATTTCCTCTTCATTTCTATCTCTTAGAATACTTCTTTTCTTCTGAAGCTAATCTCTCAGGGATCACCTTAGGCAAAAATTCTTTTTGAATTCCCTCAATCACTAGTGCTTTCTTCCCCTCTTATTTTTCTTACTTTTACTTATGAGTATTTGGTGAATCTCTCAGTGGAATGTAAATATCTTGAGGGCAGGAATTGTTTTATCTTTGTTTTTCATTCTGCCACACCTAATTGAGGACTCATTATCAGTATGTATTTTTTGGGAGGAGTTGAATGTATGGGATTAAATTGAATTGAAATAGGGGAAGACTTCTGGGCTACAAAAAAATAACAAATAGGAAACATTTACATAATTGTGGAAGGATTTAGCTATAAAGATTCAAAATGAGATCAATAGAATAGGAATAGTACACATTTGCTACAATCATGAAAAGGAAAACTCACAAAATTTGAGCCCATAGAAAGGGTTGCTATTTTGTACAAGTGTGCATATTTAAGTAAAAATATAAGTAGTTCAAATTTTATGGTTTAATTTGGGGATTTGTTTTATATTTCATCTATTTAATCTTTCTGAGAAAGGAACTATTTCTATAAAAAAGGAAAATATTATAAGCATTGGTTGAGAGTGTTATAAACTGTACGACAAAATTTTTTAAAAGAAAAGAATTATATTAATTCTATTAAAAGTTTCTGTTCATAGTAAAGGGAGGCTTCATCTCTCCCTTAAAGGGTAGAGGCCACTTGGGCACTATGTATTCTAAATCATGGGACAGAGAAACCTCAAATCCCATTAGTTTTGTCTTCTTGCATGATTGAAGTTCATGCCATATTTGGGGATGCAGCAAAAGGTAGTTGGTTGCAGTCTCATTAAGAGGAATCGTTACTAAACCAATCTGCCGGGACTCTAGCACTGTTGGTCTTTTCAACCTCCCTTCAAGTGCCATCATGCTCAAGGGCAAAAGAAGGGATCACAAATCATTGAAAGGTTTCGCCTGCCAGACTCCCATAGCTGGAATATGAAGAAACGGTTGTTTACTTTGTTCAACACTACAATTAGTGAAAATCAAAGTGTCTACGGATGCATTTGGAGTAGTAAATTATTAGGTAATTAACCTTAATGCTCTCTGTTCTGAATCCCCAACTTACTATCAGTAAAATAGCATTTCAGAACATTTTTCATGTGACAGAAGAGAACTGCATCACAACTTAATTATAAAACTAACCAGCTTCTAATGCAATACCAGGGATTTGTGCTAAAGGAAGGGAAAATATTTTCTTGCAGGGCAGAGAGATATAAGTTGAAAACCTTAAAAGCTGCCTTTAAGGACTCACTAATTTATTTCTTCCCTTTCATTCCTGTGCTCATAATCCTAGTTTAGCCCCTGTCACTTCATGCCTATACTATTATTGTAGTAGCTTCCTAATCAGCCTCCTTGCCTGGTCTTCCCTGCCATCCTATATACCACTGTTAGATTAATCTTTTGTAAAGGTACCTATTAGCAGTGGTTCCTGCCCCCACCCTCAAAATTGTTAATTTAATATAATTCAAGTTCTTTAATTTTATAACCATAGTCATCTATAATCTAGCCCCAATACCATGATATACTAATCACATACTCCCATTAAGGTGCACTTTGCTACCCCAGTTAACCTGAATTATTAGTCATTCCCTGGCCATTCATTTTCTCATTCTTACACCTTTTCTTCACTAATTTCTTCTGGAAATCATATACCACTTCTTTAAAATACTTTTCCAGATCATTTCAACTTTTCTCTATATTCCTAAACCACTGATTTTCTGTGCCTTAGGTGGCATTTTTCATATACTGTCATATATTGTAGATATCTGTGTCTTAGATTCCTTTTTGTAAACTACCTGAGGGCAGCTAGGTGATGTAGTCAATAGAAACCTAGAACTGGAGTCAAGAAGACAACTTCAAATCCAGTTTCAGATACTAACCTTATTATCATGCACAAATTATTTAACCTAATTTGATTCAGTTTCATCATTTGCAAACTAGTGATAATAATTGTACCTACCTTCCAGGGTTTTTAAGAGGATCAAATGAAATATTTGTAAATTGCTTAGCACAGTGTTTGGCACATAGTTTTATCATCATCATCATCATCATCATCATCATCATCATCATCATTGCCATCATTATTATTATTATTAAGAATTGTGCAGTCTAGAATCTAGCTAAAGTACTTCATATAGTAAGTACTCAATATTTTTTCTGAATTAATGCTGACACACACACACACACACACATATACACACACACAAACACTTCATATCTAGATCTGACTTTATTTCTGTGAAAAGTGTTTTATAATTATAGACATAAAGCTCCTGGCTTTCTTTTGCCAGGTAGATCCCCCCCAAATTTTATATTGTTATTTTAAATGGAATTTCTCTTTCTCTTTCTTGCTGTTGGTCTTTGTTAGTAATATACAAAAATGCTGCTGCTTTATATGGATTTATTTTATATATATTTATAACTTGCTAAAGTTGTTAATTATTTCAAGTTAGTTGATTCTCTAGTATTCTCTGTCTACCATCATATTAGCAAAGAGTGATAGTTTTGTTTATTCATTGCTAATTCTAATTATTTCCACTTATTTTTCTTCTCTTAAGGATAAAGCTAAAATTTCTATTATAATATAGCATAATAATGATTTCACTTTGATCTTTTTGGAAAGCTTCTAGCTTATCTCCACTAAATATAATATTTGCTGATGGTTTTACAAATTTACAAGTTAATCATTTTAAGGAAAATGCAATTATTTTTATACTTTCTAGTGTTCTTAATAGGGGTGCTTTTTCTGTACCTATTGAGATAATCATAGTATTTTTGTTAGTTTTGATTTGATCTACATACTTAAAGGCTTTCAAATATTGAACCAGTCTGCATTACTGGTATAACACCTAACTGATCATAATGTATTGTCCTTGTGATATATTTTGTCATCTCTTTGTTAATATTTTATCTGATATTTTTGCATGAATCATTAGAGAAATTAATCTATTTTTTCTTTCTCTGCTTTGGCTCTTCTTGGTTTAGGTATCAGCAAGCAATGTATTTTTTTCTTTTTTCTTTTGTAAGACAATGAGGTTAAGTGGCTTGCCCAAGGCCACACATCTAGGTAACCATTAAGTGTTTGAGGTCGGATTTGAACTCAGGTCCTCCTGACTCCAGGGCCAGTACTCTATCCACTGTGACAACCAGCTGCCCCCCAGCAATGTATTTGTGACATAATAAGAATTTGATAGGTATCCTTCTTTACTTATTTTTCCACATGGTTTATTTAAGATTGGAATTAATTGTTCTTTAAATGTTTGGTAGAATTCATTTGTAAATCTATTAGGTCATGAATTTTTTTCTTTTTTTTCTAATTACACGTAGAGATAGTTTTCAGCATTAATTTTTTTGTGAGATTTTGAGTTCCATATTTTTCTTCCCCTCCCTCTTCCCCATGATAAGGTGTAATCTGACGTAGGTTATACATATACAATCATATTTGACATATTCCCATAAAAAAGGAAAATGACAAAGAAAAAAACATAAAACAAATTTAAAAAAAAGTGAAAACAGCATATTTCAGTCTGCATTTGGACCACAATATTACTCTCTCTGGATGAGTATGACATTCTCCATCACAAGTCTTTTTGTATCTTTGAACTGTTGAGAGGAACTATGTCTATCATAATAGATTGTCACACAATCTTGCTCTCAATGCACACAAAATTCTTCTGGTACTGCTCACTTTGCTGAGCATAAGTTCATGTAAGTCTTTCCAGGTTTTTCTGAAATCTACCTGTTCATGATTTCCTACAAAACAGTAATTTTCCATCACATTCATATACCATAATTTGTTCAGTCAATTGATGAGCATCCCTTCATTTTTGAATTCTTAGCCATTAAAAAAGCTGTTATAAATATCTTTATTCCATGAGAATCTTTTCCCCTTTTTTTTAATATCTTTGAAATATGGATCTTGTAAGTGCTATTGCTGGATTAAATGGTATGTACAGTTGTATTGCTCTTTGGGCATAGCTCCTAATTGTTCTCCTGAATGGTTGGATCAGATCATAATTCCATCAAAAGTACAGTAGGGTAGGCAGTTAGGTGGCACAGCAGATAGAGCACCAGGAGGACCTGAATTCAAATCCCACCACAGACACTTAATAATTGCCTAGTTGTGTGACTTTGGGCAAGTCACTTAACCCCATGGCCTTAAACAAATAATTTTTTTTTAAAAAGTGCATTAGTGTCTGAGTTTTCCCACAACCCCTTCAACACTGATCGTTTTCCTTCTTTGTCATTTTAGCCAATCTGATAGGCTTGAGGTGATACTTCAGAGTTATTTTAATTTACATTTCTCTAATCAATAATGATTTAGAGAATTTTTTCATGACTAGATAGTTTTAATTTCTTCATCTGAAAACTGCCTGTTCATATCCTTTGACCATTTATCAATTGGGAATGACTTATATTCTTGTAATTTGACTCAGTTCTCTACATATTTTTGAAATGAGTCCTTTATCACTAGTTGTAAAATTTGATTTCCAGAGTTTAGTGTTTCTAATTTTGATAGCATTGGTTTTATTTGTGCAAAAGCTTTTAAAAGTTATTACAATCAAAGTTATCTATTTTGCATTTTATAATGTTCATTATCTTTTTTTTTTTGGTCATAAACCCCTTTCCTCTCCATAGATCTGACATATAAACTATTCCTTATTTTCCTAATTGTTAACACCCTTTCTGTCTAAATTATGTGCCCATTTTGACCTTTGCCTTATATGGGCTGCTTTACCTAGTTTCTACCATACAATTTTTCAATTTTTCCAACAGTTTTTGTCAAATAGTGAGTCCTTATCCCAGAAGCTAGAGTTGTTGGATTTATCAAGCAGTGGATTACTTTATTTATACTATTTCTTTTGTACCTAATCCACCACTCTATTTCTTAGCCAGAACCAAACTGTTTTGAAGATTGTCACTTTATAATATAACTTTAAATTTGGTACAATGAGGCCACCTTTCTTTTCCATTTTTAAAAAGTAATTAATTTCCTTGACCTTCTTGACCTTTTGTTCATCTAGATGATTTTTATCATTTTTTCTAGCTCCATAGAATAATTTTTGGTAGTTTGATTTAGCATTGAATAAGTAATTTAATTTAAATAGAATTATCATTTTTATTATTTTAACTTGGCCTACCCATGAACAATTTATCTTTTTTTCAATTGTTTAAAAGCTGACTTTATTTATGTGAAAAAGTGTTTTGTTATTGTGTTCATATAGATTCTAGGTTACTTTGGCAGGTAGACTCCAAAGTGTTTTATGTCGTATACAGTTACTCTAAGTGAAATTTCTTTTTCTATCTCTTGGGGATTACTTGTTTTTGTTGGTAATTTATAAATGTTGATAATTTATGTGGGTTTATCTTACATCCTGCACTTCTGCTAAAGTTATCAAGTGTTTTCAGTAGCTTTTTAGTGATTTTCTAGGATTCTCTAAGTATACCATACTATCTGCAAAGAATGATTGTTTTGTTTTCTCATTGGTCATTCTAATTCCATTTTTTTTCTCTTTTTGCCAGAGCTAACATTTCTGGTTCCCTTATCCAAGAAGACCAAAATAAACAGACCAATATAAGCTTGGAATATTCTACCACACAAATAGTCCAGGTGAATACCTGGGGTGCTTACTCTCAACTTATGTATGTCATGTTTCCTTTGAACTGCTTCAATTCTGCCTTACTCATAGAGCGCAGTACCCTCTCTGATGAGGACAGGCCAGGCTGGGAGGTCCTGAACCAGGGTCTCCCATGTTGTAAAATTAATTCTAAAGGTCTTTTAAATAAATTTAATTATTTTCATTGATATGCACATGTATATTTTTAAGTTACAAAATTTACTCCACTCTCCCTTCCCACCTCCCTTGCCTCAGTAATGAACAGTGAGGTTAGCATCATACATAAATATTTTGATAAATGTTTCCAGATTAGTAATTTTCAATATGAGGAATTAGGTTTAAGGGAGAGACATAAGGGATAATTTTTTTTAGGTTTTTTTGCAAGGCAAATAGGGTTAAGTGGCTTGCTCAAGGCTAATTATTAATTATTAAGTGTCTGAAGTCGGATTTGAACCCAGGTACTCCTGACTCCAGGGCCGGTGCTCTATCCATTGCACAACCCAGCCACCCCTTTAAGGGATAATTTTTATAAAGTTTTTATCAGATTCTGAAGGTTTGCTTTGTTTATTGTGTGCTTTATTGTGTGTTTTGTTTCATTTTTTCCCCCTCTAGATGGGGATAACATTGTCCATAGCCAGTGTAATACAGTTGTTCTAGCTCTCTGAAATGCTGAGAGGAGCTGTTTCCATCAAAGTTGTTCATCTCATAATGTTGTTGTTAATGTGTACATTGTTCTCTTGGATCTACTCCCTTCCCTCAGCATCAGATCCCGTAAGTCATTCTATGCCTCTCTAGAGTTTGACCATTTATGGTTTTTTACAGAAAAAATAGTATTCCATAATATTCATGTATCATAACTTGGTTAACCATTCCAGTTGATTGGTATTCTTTCAATTTCTAATTCTTTGCTACTACAAAATGAGCTGCTATGAATATTTTGGAACATGTAGAACTTTTCCCTTTTTTAATAATTTCTTCTGCATATAGACTTAGAATTGGAATTTCTGGGTCAAAGGGTATGAACAGTTTTATTGTTCTTTGGACAGAGTTCCATATTGCTCTCCAGAAAGGTTTGATCCATTCATAACTCCACAAGCAATGAATGCATCAATGTCTCAATCCACCCATAATCTCTTCAACATTGATGATTTTCACTTTTTCTCATCTTGACCAATCTGATAGGTGTGAGATGATGCCTCATTGTTATTTTAATTTGAATTTCTTTAATCAATAGTGATTTGGAACTTTTTTATATGATTACATATAACTTTAATTTCTTCATTTGATAACTATCTGTTCATATCCTTTGACCATTTATCAATTGGGGTATGACTTGTGACTTTATGAATTTGATCCAATTCTCTATATATTTTAGAAATGAGACATTTATCAGAACTCCTAGTTATGAAGATTGTTTCCCAGCTTTCTGCTTTCCATCTAATTTTGGCAGTATTGATTTTATTAGCAAAACTTTTTAAATTTAATATAGTCAAAATCATTCATAATATAGTCAAAATCATTCACATATAATGTGCTCTTATTCTTGTTTGGCTACAAATTTATCCCATTTCCTTAGATCTGATAGATAATTTCTTGTTCTATTAATTTTTCTATATTGTTGCCCTTTATATCTACATCCTGTACCCATTGTGACTTTATTTTGGTATAGGGTGTGAGATGTGGGTCTATGCCTAGTTTTTCCCATACTATTTTTTCAGTTTTCCCAACAATTTTTGTCAAATAATAAGTTCTTTTCCTAGAAGTTGATGTCTTTGGGTTTGTCAAACAATAGATTCCTATAGTCATTTACACTGATTTCTTTAGAACCTGCCCTAATTTACTGATCCATTACTCTATTTCTTAACCAGTACCAGGCAGTTTTGATGACTGCTGCTTAATAGTACAGTTTTAGATCTGGTAGAGCTAGGCTGCCTTTCTTTACATTTTTTTCCATCAGTTCCCTTGCTATTCTTGACCTTTTGCTATTCCAGATGAATTTTGTTGCTACTTTTTCGAGGTTGGTAAAGTAGTTATTTGGTAGCTTGATTAGGAAGGCATTGAATAAGTAATTAAATTGGGGTAGAATTGTCATTTTTATTATCTGAGCTCGACCTAACCATGAGCATTTGATATTTTTCCAATTATTTAGATCTGATTTTATATGGGTGAGAAGTGCTTTATAATT
This sequence comes from Macrotis lagotis, assembly GCF_037893015.1. Taxonomy (NCBI): domain Eukaryota; kingdom Metazoa; phylum Chordata; class Mammalia; order Peramelemorphia; family Peramelidae; genus Macrotis; species Macrotis lagotis. The sequence continues at coordinate 259,819,306 of NC_133658.1, read as the reverse complement.
GTGTTCATACAATTTCTGAGTTTGTCCTGGGAAGTAGATTCTCCAGTATTTAATGTTGTTTATAGTTATTTTAAATAGAATTTATTTTTCTATTTCTTGCTCTTGGGCTTTGTTGTTCATATATAGAAGTGCTGATAATTTATGTGGGTTTATTTTATATCTTGTTTCTTTGATGAATTTTTTGATTGTTTCAAGGAGTATTTTAGATGATTTTATTGGGTTCTCTAAGTATACCATCATATCATCTGCAAAAACTGAAAGTTTTGCTTTCTCATTGCCAATTCTGATTCCTTCAATTTCTTTTTCTTCTCTTATTGCTAATACTAACATTTCTAATACTATATTAAATTGTAATGGTGATAAGGGCATCCTTATTTCACCCTGGATTTTATTGGAAATGTTCTGAGTTTATTCCTGTTACATATAACATTTGTTGATGGTTTTTAGATAGATACTATTTATTACTTTAAGGAAAAATCCATTTATTCCTAAACTTTCTAGTGTTTTTAATAGGAATGGATGTTGTATTTTATTCATGGCTTTTTCAGCATCTACTGAGATAATCATATGATTTCTATTGGTACTACTATTGATGTGTTTAATTATGTTCAGTGTTTTCCTAATGTTGAACCATCCCTGCCTACCTGGTATAAATCCTACCTGTTCATAGTATATTATCCTAGTAATGACTTGCTGTAGTCTCTTTGCTAAAATTTTATTTAAGATTTTTTGCCTCCATATTCATTAGGGAGATTGGTTTATAATTTTCTTTGTCTGTTTGGTTCTTTCTGGATTAGATATCAGCACCATGTCTGTATCAAAAAAGGAGTTTGGCAGAATTCCTTCCTCTCCTATTTTTTTAGATAGTCTATGTAGAATAGGAATTAATTGTTCTTTAAATGTTTGGTAGAATTCACTTTTAAATCTATCTCAACTAGGAAACTTTTTCTTAGGGAATTTATTGATGGTTTCTTCAATTTCTTTTTCAGAAAGGGTTTTTTTAAGTATTTTTTTTTCTCCTGTTAATCTGGGCAGTTTGCATTTTTGTAAATATTCATCCATTTCACTCAAGTTATCCAATTTATTGGCATACAGTAACTGAATTATTTCTTTAATTTCCTCCTGAATGGAGGTTAGTTCACACTTTCATTTTTGATATTGGCAATTTGGTTATATTCTTTTTTTTTTTAAATCAGATTAAGTACAACTTTGTCTATTTTGTTGACTTTTTCACTCAGATTTTCCTCTAGGAATCTGGATGCTATACCACTAGATGCATACATGTTTAGTAATGATATAGCTTCATTACCAGTGATGCCTTTTAAAATGATGTAGCTTCCTTCCTTATCCCTTTTAATGAAATTGGTTTTTGCTTTTACTTTATTTGAGATTAGGATTGCAACCCCAGATTTCTTTACTTCACTGAGGCATAATATATTATGCTCCATCATTTTACCTTTATCCTATGTGTATCTCTACTTCAAATGTGTTTCTTGTAAGCGACATATTGTAGGATTCTGGTTTTTAATCCATTCTGCTATCTGCTTCCATTTAATGGGACAATTCATCCCATTCACATTTACAGTTAAGATTACTAATTTTGTATTTCCTTCCATGCTATCTTTCTTCATTTATATTTTTTTCTCTTTCCTTTTCTCTTATTCCTCCTCACCAAAATTCTAAAAGTCTTAACAGATACCTTCAAGGTGTCCCAGTATTGCTTCTTCTGATCTCCTTGTGAGAGCTTGCCCTGTGTGAGTTTTCCATAAAACAGTCTTTTTTGGTAGGCATACTTCTGGCATTCTAACATTCCCAGTCCATTGTAGCTGTACTCTTTTTGAATAATAGTGGTGATAATGTGCATCCTAGTTTCACATCAATCTTATTGGGAATGCTTCTTCCTTACCCTCATTACACATAATGCTTACTGATAGTGTTAGATAGATACTGCTTATCATTTTAAGGAAAACTCTGTTTCTATACTCTAATATTTTTGATATAATTGGATGATTTATTTTGTCAAAAACATTTTCAGCATTTATAGAGATACTTATATATGGCTTCTGTTAGTTTTTTTATTGACATAGTCAATTAGGTTGATTGTTTTCCTAATATTGAACCATGCCTGAATGCCTGGTAAAAATCCTGCCTGATCATTGTGTATTATCTTAGTCATAACTTGCTATAATCTCTTTGCTAATATTTTATTTAAAAATTTTGTTTCAATATCTTTGGGAAGTTGGTCTATAATTTTTCTTTCTCTTTTTTTGTTTCTTCTTGGTTTAGAGATCAGCGTTCTATTGTTGTCATAAAAGGAATTTAGCAAAGCTCTTTATATGTCTATTTTTTAAAATAGGATTGGAATTACTTGTTTTAAAATATTTGGTAGAATTCATTTGTGAATCTATCTGACCTTGGAGATGTTTTCTTGGAGAGTTCACTGATGGTTTGTTCAATATTTTTTTTCTCAAATGTGGTTCTGAGAAATTTATATTTTTTGCAGATATTCATCCATTTCACTTAAAATATCAGATTTATTGGCACACAATTGGGTAAAACAGCTGCAAATTATTACTTTAATTTCTTCCTCATTGGTGGTGAATTAAAATTTTTTCATTTTTGATAATTGCAATTTGGTTTTCCTCTTTTTTAATCAAATTAACCAAAGATTTATTTATTCTATTGTTTTTCATTAAACCAACTCCATTTTATTTACTTGTACAATACTTTTCTTACTTTCAATTTTATTAATATCTCCTTTTCTTTTCATATTTCTGATCTGATATTTAATTAGGGTTTTGAAATTTTTTTCTCTTTCTAGCTTTTTTAGTTCCATGCCCTGTTCATTGATCTCCTCTTTCTCCATTTTATTCATGTAAGCATTTAGAGATAAAATTTCTCTTAATAAGTGCTTTGGCTACATCTCTAGGTAATGATAGGTAATAATGTCTCATTTTATTTCTATTATTTGTTTTTTGATTCATTCATTCATTAAAATTAGGTTATTTAATTTCAATTAATTTTTATTCTATCTTTGCATGACCCTTTATTAATAGAACCTTATAACATCATAATCTAAAAAGGATGCATTTAATATTTCTACCTTTCTGCATTTGATTGTGAGCTTTTTTAATGCCCTCATACATGTTGAATTTTTGTGTAAGTGCCATGAACAACTGAGAAAAAAATAGATTTCTTTGTATCCCCATTCAGTTTTCTCCTTATCTTCTTTCTGGTTATTTTATGATTAAATTTATCCCATTCAGAGAGAGGGAGGTTGAAGTCCGCATGAGTACAGCTTTGCTGTCTATGTCTTCCTGTAACTCATTTAGCTTCTCTACTAAGAATTGGTGCATATATGTTTAATATTAGTATTACTTCATTATCTATGGTACTTTTTAGCATATTTCCTTCCTTGACTCTTCTAACTGAATCTCTTTTTCATTTTGCTTTGTGTAAGATCAGGATTACTACCCCTTCTTTGTTGATGTTGTTTGATTTTTTACTTCACTTGAAGTATAATATATTCTGTTAGCAGCCTTTTACCTTCATTCTGTGTGTATCTCTCTGCTTCAAATGTTTCTTATAAATAACATCTTATAGGATTCTGGTTTTTATACATTTTGCTATCTACTTGCTTTTCTAGGCAGAGTTCATCCCATTCACATTCACCCTTATGATTATTAACTCTTTATTACCCTCCATTACATTTCCCCCCCTCCTATTTGTCTTTTTCTTTCTTCTTTCACCCTAACCCTCCTCACCAGTGTTTTGCTTCCAATCACCAAATCCCTCAATCTGCCCTCCTTTCTCTCAGCCCTTCTTTTTCCTTTTTTCTTTCTTTTCTCCTTTTTCTTTCTTTTTTTCCTTTTCTCCTTTCTTATTTCCTCTCCTAATTCCCTGTAGGCTAAGATAAATTTTTAAACCCAACTGAGTGTATATGTTATTTTCTCTCTGATTCAAATCTTATGAGAATAAGATTCAAACAATTTGTACCCCTTCCCTTCTTTCCCTGTAATTTAATAGGTCCTTGTGCCTCTTCATGTAATGTGATCCTATTCTTCCTCCCCTTTTCTTTTTTCCAAGTATAATACTTTTTTTCGTGCCTTAATTTTTTTATATCATCACATCAAAATCAACTTGTGCCCACAACATCTTTCATCAATATAGTCCTTGTACTGAAGAGACAAAACTCTCACTCTTTGCAGATGACATGATGACCTAGAGAACACCCAAAAAATCATCTAAGAAACTACTAGAAATAATTAGCAACTTTAGTAAAGTTTCAGGATATAAACCCTCACAAATCCTCAGCATTTCTATGTATGACTAGCAAGATGCAACAGAAAGAGCTAGAAAGGGAAATCCCATTCAAAGTAACTTCAGACAATATAAAGTACTTGGGAGTCTACCTGAAACTTTTTGAAAACAATTATAAAACACTTCTCACACAAATAAAATCAGGTTTAAATAACTGGGTAAATGTTAACTGCTCGTGGATAGGCTGAGCTACTATAATAAAAATGACACTTCGACCTAAATTAAACTACTTATTTAGTGCCCTAACCAATCAAAATTCCAAAAAATTACTTTAATGGGTTAGAAAAAATTGTAAGTAAAATTATCTGGAGAAATAAAAAGTCAAGAATTTCCAGGAATTTAGTGAAAAAAAGGGCAAAAGAAGGTGATTTAGCCCTACCAGATCTAAAATTATATTATAAAGCATCAGTCACCAAGACTGTCTGGTATTGCTAAGAAACAGAGTGGTAGATCAGTGGAATAGACTAGGTGCAATAGCAGGAAATGATTGTAGTAATCTGCTGTTTGATAAACCCAAAGAGTCAAGCTTTGGGGATAAAACTCTCTCTTCAATAAAAACTTTTGGGGAAATTGGAAGTTAATATGGCAGAAACTTGGATTAGACCAACACCTCACACCCTATACCAAGATAAAATCAAAATGGATACAGGATTTAGACATAAAAACCATTATTATAAGCAAACTAAGAGATCAAGGAATAGTTTATCTGTCAGATCTATGGAAAGGGAAGCAGTTTATGACCAAGGAAGATATGGAGAACATCATTAAGAAATACTAGATAA